>NC_091362.1:4609483-4619483 GCF_038502225.1 Cherax quadricarinatus
GCCTCCAACCGTCTCCTCGCTGCTGCATTTACCACCCAAGCTTCACATCCATATAAGAGTGTTGGTACTACTATACTTTCATACATTCCCTTCTTTGCCTCCATAGATAACGTTTTTTGACTCCACATATACCTCAACGCACCACTCACCTTTTTTCCCTCATCAATTCTATGATTAACCTCATCCTTCAAAAATCCATCCGCCGACACGTCAACTCCCAAGTTTCTGAAAACATTCACTTCTTCCATACTCCTCCTCCCCAATTTGATATCCAATTTTTCTTTATATATATATATATATATATATATATATATATATATGTGTATATGTATATATATATGTGTATATATATGTATATATATATGTGTATATATATGTATATATATGTGTATATATATGTATATATATATGTGTGTATATATATGTATATATGTATATATATATGTATATATGTCGTGCCGAATATGTAAAACTGGTCAATTAGCAAGAACTCATTTAAAATTAAGTCCTTTCTAAAATTTTCTCTTATACGTTTAAAGATATATTTTTTTCATTAATGTTGGTGTAAAAAATTTTAATTTTGCACCAAAAGGAACTTAGAAAACTTACCTAACCTTATTATAACAAGAACAATTTATTTTAGCCTAACCCAACTAAATATATTTTAGATTTGTTTACTATAATTTAATACTAAACAAACACAGTGAAATATACTTTTTTCGTTAGGTTCAGAATGATTTTGGCGAAATTATTGCATACACAAATTTTCACTTGTACTATATGGCAAAATGAGCGTTGCTATTTAAGCCAAGATCGCAAGTTCTGCCTATTCGGCACGACATATATATATATATATATATATATATATATATATATATATATATATATATATATATATATATATATATATATATATATATATATGTCGTGCCGAATATGTAAAACTGGTCAATTAGCAAGAACTCATTTAAAATTAAGTTCTTTCTAAAAATTTCTCTTATACGTTTAAAGATATGTTTTTTTTATTAATGTTAACGTAAACATTTTTAATTTTGCTCCAAAAGAATCTTAGAAAACTTACCTAACCTTATTATAACAAGAATAATTTATTTTAGCCTAACCCAACTAAATATATTTTAAATTTGTTTACAATAATTTAATACTAAACAAACACAGTGAAATATATTTTTTTCGTTAGGTTCAGAATGATTTTGGCGAAATTATTGCATACACAAATTTTCGCTTCTCCTATATGGCAAGATGAGCGTTGCTATTTAAGCCAAAATCGCAAGTTCTGCCTATTCGGCACGACATATATATATATATATATATATATATATATATATATATATATATATATATATATATATATATATATATATATAAAATATATATATATATATAAATAATATATAAAAATATATATATACATATATATATATATATATATATATATATATATATATATATATATATATAAATATATATATATATATATATATATATATATATATATATATATATATATATATATATATATATATATATATATATATATATATATATATATATATATGTTGATAAATTAGACATATGTGCAACCCAAGAGTTGCACATGTGTCTAATTTATCAACATGTCGGTTCTCTGAACCATTCATCTACAAATATATATATATATATATATATATATATATATATATATATATATATATATATATATATATATATATATATATATATATATATATATATATATATATATATATATATATATATATATATATATATATATATATATATATGTCGTGCCGAATATGTAAAACTGGTCAATTAGCAAGAACTCATTTAAAATTAAGTACTTTCTAAAATTTTCTCTTATACGTTCAAAGATATATTTTTTCATTAATGTTAATGTAAAAACTTTTAATTTTGCACCAAAAGAATCTTAGAAAACTTACCTAACTTTATTATAACAAGAACAATTTATTTTAGCTTAACCCAACTAAATATATTTTAGATTTGTTTACAGTAATTTAATACTAAACAAACACAGTGAAATATTTTTTTTTCGTTAGGTTCGGAATGATTTTGGCTAAATTATTGCATACACAAATTTTCACTTGTCCTATATGGCAAGATGAGCGTTGCTATTTAAGCCAAGGTCGCAAGTTCTGCCTATTCGGCACGACATAATATATATATATATATATATATATATATATATATATATATATATATATATATATATATATATATATATATACATATATATATATATATATATATATATATATATATATATATATATATATATATATATATATATATATATATATATATATATATATATATATATATATATAAATGTTGTGCCGAATATGTAAAACTGGTCAGTTAGCAAGAACTCATTTAAAATTAAGTCCTTTCGAAAATTTTCTCTTATACGTTTAAAGATAAATTTTTTTCATTAATGTTAATGTAAAGATTTATAATTTTGCATCAAAAGAATCTTAGAAAGCTTTCCTAACCTTATTATAACAAGAACAATTTATTTTAAACTAACCCAACTAAATATATTTTATATTTGTTTACAATAATTTAATACTAAAGAAACACAGTGAAATATATTTTTTTCGTTAGGTTCAGAATGATTTTGGCGAAACTATTGCATAAACAAATTTTCGCTTGTCCTGTATGGCAAGATGAACGTTGCTATTTAAGCCAAGATCGCAAGTTCTGCCTATTCGGCACGACATATATATATATATATATATATATATATATATATATATATATATATATATATATATATATATATATATATATATATATATATATATATATATATATATATATAAATATATGTATATATATATATATATATATATATATATATATATATATATATATATATATATATATATATATATATATATATATATATATATATATATATATATGTCGTGCCGAATATGTAAAACTGGTCAATTAGCAAGAACTCATTTAAAATTAAGTCCTTTCTAAAATTTTCTCTTATACGTTTAAAGATATATTTTTTTCATTAATGTTAATGTAAAAAATTTTAATTTTACACCAAAAGAATCTTAGAAAACTTACCTAATCTTATTATAACAAGAGCAATTTAT
Organism: Cherax quadricarinatus; assembly: GCF_038502225.1. NCBI lineage: Eukaryota > Metazoa > Arthropoda > Malacostraca > Decapoda > Parastacidae > Cherax > Cherax quadricarinatus. The sequence continues at coordinate 4,612,630 of NC_091362.1, forward strand.
TTTAGCCAAACCCAACTAAATATATTTTAAATACGTTTACAATAATTTAGTACTAAACAAACACAATCAAATATAATTTTTTCGTTAGGTTCAGAATGGTTTTGGCGAAATTATTGCATACACAAATTTTCACTTGTCCTATATGGCACGATGGCAAGTTCTGCCTATTCGGCACGACATATATATATATATATATATATATGTATATGTATATATATATTATATATATGTATATATATGTATATGTATATATATATATATATTTTTATTTTTTTATTATCACACCGGCCGATTCCCACCAAGGCAGGGTGGCCCGAAAAAGAAAAACTTTCACCATCATTCACTCCATCACTGTCTTGCCAGAAGGGTGCTTTACACTACAGTTTTTAAACTGCAACATTAACACCCCTCCTTCAGAGTGCAGGCACTGTACTTCCCATCTCCAGGACTCAAGTCCGGCCTGCCGGTTTCCCTGAATCCCTTCATAAATGTTACTTTGCTCACACTCCAACAGCACGTCAAGTATTAAAAACCATTTGTCTCCATTCACTCCTATCAAACACGCTCACGCATGCCTGCTGGAAGTCCAAGCCCCTCGCACACAAAACCTCCTTTACCCCCTCCCTCCAACCCTTCCTAGGCCGACCCCTACCCCGCCTTCCTTCCACTACAGACTGATACACTCTTGAAGTCATTCTGTTTCGCTCCATTCTCTCTACATGTCCGAACCACCTCAACAACCCTTCCTCAGCCCTCTGGACAACAGTTTTGGTAATCCCGCACCTCCTCCTAACTTCCAAACTACGAATTCTCTGCATTATATTCACACCACACATTGCCCTCAGACATGACATCTCCACTGCCTCCAGCCTTCTCCTCGCTGCAACATTCATCACCCACGCTTCACACCCATATAAGAGCGTTGGTAAAACTATACTCTCATACATTCCCCTCTTTGCCTCCAAGGACAAAGTTCTTTGTCTCCACAGACTCCTAAGTGCACCACTCACTCTTTTTCCCTCATCAATTCTATGATTCACCTCATCTTTCATAGACCCATCCGCTGACACGTCCACTCCCAAATATCTGAATACGTTCACCTCCTCCATACTCTCTCCCTCCAATCTGATATTCAATCTTTCATCACCTAATCTTTTTGTTATCCTCATAACCTTACTCTTTCCTGTATTCACCTTTAATTTTCTTCTTTTGCACACCCTACCAAATTCATCCACCAATCTCTGCAACTTCTCTTCAGAATCTCCCAAGAGCACAGTGTCATCAGCAAAGAGCAGCTGTGACAACTCCCACTTTGTGTGTGATTCTTTATCTTTTAACTCCACGCCTCTTGCCAAGACCCTCGCATTTACTTCTCTTACAACCCCATCTATAAATATATTAAACAACCACGGTGACATCACACATCCTTGTCTAAGGCCTACTTTTACTGGGAAAAAATTCCCCTCTTTCCTACATACTCTAACTTGAGCCTCACTATCCTCGTAAAAACTCTTCACTGCTTTCAGTAACCTACCTCCTACACCATACACTTGCAACATCTGCCACATTGCCCCCCTATCCACCCTGTCATACGCCTTTTCCAAATCCATAAATGCCACAAAGACCTCTTTAGCCTTATCTAAATACTGTTCACTTATATGTTTCACTGTAAACACCTGGTCCACACACCCCCTACCTTTCCTAAAGCCTCCTTGTTCATCTGCTATCCTATTCTCCGTCTTACTCTTAATTCTTTCAATTATAACTCTACCATACACTTTACCAGGTACACTCAACAGACTTATCCCCCTATAATTTTTGCACTCTCTTTTATCCCCTTTGCCTTTATACAAAGGAACTATGCATGCTCTCTGCCAATCCCTAGGTACCTTACCCTCTTCCATACATTTATTAAATAATTGCACCAACCACTCCAAAACTATATCCCCACCTGCTTTTAACATTTCTATCTTTATCCCATCAATCCCGGCTGCCTTACCCCCTTTCATTTTACCTACTGCCTCACGAACTTCCCCCACACTCACAACTGACTCTTCCTCACTCCTACAAGATGTTATTCCTCCTTGCCCTATACACGAAATCACAGCTTCCCTATCTTCATCAACATTTAACAATTCCTCAAAATATTCCTTCCATCTTCCCAATACCTCTAACTCTCCATTTAATAACTCTCCTCTCCTATTTTTAACTGACAAATCCATTTGTTCTCTAGGCTTTCTTAACTTGTTAATCTCACTCCAAAACTTTTTCTTATTTTCAACAAAATTTGTTGATAACATCTCACCCACTCTCTCATTTGCTCTCTTTTTACATTGCTTCACCACTCTCTTAACTTCTCTCTTTTTCTCCATATACTCTTCCCTCCTTGCATCACTTCTACTTTGTAAAAACTTCTCATATGCTAACTTTTTCTCCCTTACTACTCTCTTTACATCATCATTCCACCAATCGCTCCTCTTCCCTCCTGCACCCACTTTCCTGTAACCACAAACTTCTGCTGAACACTCTAACACTACATTTTTAAACCTACCCCATACCTCTTCGACCCCATTGCCTATGCTCTCATTAGCCCATCTTCCTCCAATAGCTGTTTATATCTTACCCTAACTGCCTCCTCTTTTAGTTTATAAACCTTTACCTCTCTCTTCCCTGATGCTTCTATTCTCCTTGTATCCCATCTACCTTTTACTCTCAGTGTAGCTACAACTAGAAAGTGATCTGATATATCTGTGGCCCCTCTATAAACATGTACATCCTGAAGTCTACTCAACAGTCTTTTATCTACCAATACATAATCCAACAAACTACTGTCATTTCGCCCTACATCATATCGTGTATACTTATTTATCCTCTTTTTCTTAAAATATGTATTACCTATAACTAAACCCCTTTCTATACAAAGTTCAATCAAAGGGCTCCCATTATCATTTACACCTGGCACCCCAAACTTACCTACCACACCCTCTCTAAAAGTTTCTCCTACTTTAGCATTCAAGTCCCCTACCACAATTACTCTCTCACTTGGTTCAAAGGCTCCTATACATTCACTTAACATCTCCCAAAATCTCTCTCTCTCCTCTGCATTCCTCTCTTCTCCAGGTGCATACACGCTTATTATGACCCACTTCTCGCATCCAACCTTTACTTTAATCCACATAATTCTTGAATTTACACATTCATATTCTCTTTTCTCCTTCCATAACTGATCATTTAACATTACTGCTACCCCTTCCTTTGCTCTAACTCTCTCAGATACTCCAGATTTAATCCCATTTATTTCCCCCCACTGAAACTCTCCTACCCCCTTCAGCTTTGTTTCGCTTAGGGCCAGGACATCCAACTTCTTTTCATTCATAACATCAGCAATCATCTGTTTCTTGTCATCCGCACTACATCCACGCACATTTAAGCAACCCAGTTTTATAAAGTTTTTCTTCTTCTCTTTTTTAGTAATTGTATACAGGAGAAGGGGTTACTAGCCCATTGCTCCCGGCATTTTAGTCGCCTCATACGACACGCATGGCTTACGGAGGAAAGATTCTTTTCCACTTCCCCATGGACAATAGAAGAAATAAAAAGAACAAGAGCTATTTAGAAAAAGGAGAAAAACCTAGATGTATGTATATATATATATATGCATGTGCGTGTCTATGAAGTGTGACCAAAGTGTAAGTAGGAGTAGCAAGATATCCCTGTTATCTCATATATATATATATATATATATATATATATATATATATATATATATATATATATATATATATATATATATATATATATATATATATATATATATATTATATATTCGACTGCACAAACCAGTTATCTAATTGAAAAATTTCGGCAATGTCTACCATTGGTACTGTCTACCATCATAATTTAATACAAAATACCAATATGGATGTGATGCATTTAATCACATTAGTTTTCTTTTGTAATTCATTCTCCCTTTATTTAGAAGGATAAATTTTCAAAACAAGAGTTAATATAAAGAATAAACCATCAGCGGGAGCACTGGAGTAGACACATATACGTAGTGGAATAAGGATTTTTGAGAACTGTGCAGTCATGTTTTTCTCCCTGCAGGGTATTGGATTAAAAAGAATACAAGTGAACTATATCCTGCAACCTTTTCCAAAGACTAGAATGTCGCAAATTGAATTTTCACCACAATACTGACCTGAAAAACACCAAATGGTCAAAAGAGCCTAAAATCAGCTGATACTATATATATATATATATATATATATATATATATATATATATATATATATATATATATATATATATATATATATATATATATATATATATATATATATATAAATATATATATATATATATATATATATATATATATATATATATATATATATAATTATATATATATATATATATATATATATATATATATATATATATATATATATATATATATAATTTACACCAGAGGTGGACCCCATCTGTATATATATATATATATATATATATATATATATATATATATATATATATATATATATATATATATATATATATATATATATATTAACAAGTCGGCCGTCTCCCACCGAGGCATGGTGACCCAAAAAGAAAGCAAATCCCCAAAAAAGAAAATACTTTCATCAACACTTTCACCTCACTCACACATAATCACTGTTTTTGCAGAGGTTCCCAGAACACAAGTGTTTAGAAGTATATACGAATAAAAATACACAATATATCCCTCCAAATTGCCAATATCTCAAATCCCTCCTTTAGAGTGCAGGCATTGTACTTCCCATTTCCAGGACTCAAGTCCGGTTATATAAAATAACCGGTTTCCCTGAATCCCTTCACTAAATATTACCCTGCTCACACTCCAACAGATCGTCAGGTCCCAAATATCATTCGTCTCCATTCACTCCTATCTAACACGCTCACGCACGCTTGCTGAAAGTCCAAGCCCCTCGCCCACAACACCTCCTTTACTCCATCCCTCCAACCTTTTCGAGGACGACACCTACCCCACCTTCCTTCCCCTACAGATTTATACGCTCTCCATGTCATTCTTCTTTGATCCATTCTCTCTAAATGACCAAACCACCTCAACAACCCCTCTTCAGCCCCCTGACTAATACTGTTATTAACTCCACACCTCCTAATTTCCATACTCCCAATTTTCTGCATAATATTTACACCACACATTGCCCTTAGACAGGACATCTCCACTGCCTCCAACCGCCTCCTCGCTATAGCATTTACAACCCAAGTTTCACACCCATATAAGAGTGTTGGTACTACTATACTTTCATACATTCCCTTCTTTGCCTCCATAGATAACGTTTTTTGTCTCCACAATTACCTCAATGCACCACTCACATTTTTTCCTTCATCAATTCTATGATTAACCTCATCCTTCATAAAATCATCCGCTGACACGTCAACTCCCAAATATCTGAAAACATTCACTTCTTCCATACTCCTCCTCCCCAATTTGATAACCAATTTTTCTTTATCTAAATCTTTTGATACCCTCATCACTTTACTCTTTTCTATGTTCACTTTTATCTTTCTACCTATACACACACTCCCAAACTCATCCACTAACCTTTGCAATTTTTCTTTAGAATCTCCCATAAGCACAGTATCATCAGCAAAAAGTAATTGTGTCACTTCCCATTTTGTATTTAATTCCCCATAATTTAATCCCACCCCTCTCCCGAACACCCTAGCATTTACTTCTTTTACAACCCCATCTATAAATATGTTAAACAGCCATGGGGACATCACACATCCCTGTCTAAGACCTATTTTTACCGGGAAGTAATCTCCCTCTCTTCTACACACCCTAACCTGAGCCTCACTATCCTCACAAAAATTCTTTATAGCATTTAATAACTTACCACCTATTTCATATACTTGCAACATCTACCATATTGCTCCCCTATCCACTCTATCATATGCCTTTTCTAAATCCATAAATGCAATAAAAACTTCCCTACCTTTATCTAAATACGGCTCACATATATGCTTCAATGTAAACACTTGATCTACACATCCCCTACCCACTCTAAAACCTCCTTGCTCATCCGCAGTTCTACATTCTGTCTTACCTCTAATTCTTCCAATAATAACCCTACCGTACACTTTTCCTGGTATACTCAATAAACTTATTCTTCTATAATTTTTACAATCTCTTTTGTCCCCCTTCCCTTAATGTAAAGGGACTATTCACACTCTCCGTCAATCCCTAGGTACCGTCCCCTCCTTCATACATTTAATAAACAAAAATACAAACCACTCCAACACTGTTCCTCCCTACTTTTAACATTTCTGTCATGATCCCGTCAGTTCCAGCTGCTTTACCCCCTTTTATTCTACGTAATGCCTCACGCACCTCCCCCACACTCACATCCTGCTCTTCTTCACTCCTAAAAGATGGTATACCTCCCTGGCCAGTGCATGAAATTACCGCCTCCCTTTCTTCGTCGACATTTAAAAGTTCCTCAAAATATTCTCGCCATCTACCCAAAATCTCCATCTCCCCATCTACTAACTCCCCTACTCTGTTTTTAACTGACAAATCCATTCGTTCTCTAAGCTTTCTTAACTTGTTTAACTCCTAATTTTTTCTTATTTTCATTAAAATCTTTTGACAGTGCCTCTCCCACTCAATAATCCGCTCTCCTTTTGCACACTCTCAACACTCTCTTCACCTTTCTTTTACTCTCCATATACTCTACTCTTCTTATAATATTCTGCTTTGTAAATACCTCTCATAAGCTACCTTTTTCTCTTTTTATTACACCCTTTACTACATCATTTCACCAATCACTCCTCTTTCCTCCTGC
>NC_091362.1:4624483-4684483 GCF_038502225.1 Cherax quadricarinatus
GAGTCCTCCAAGGATAACTCGAAATTTGTCTGTGTTTGGGATGATACTGACTCAGATCAAGACTCAGATGACCTGGATTTCCTGGATAGTGAGGATGAATTCTTGCCACCAGATGCAGAGGTGTCAACAGATGGGGAGGAGGAAGCTGGGCCACCACCAAAAAAACAAAAATTGAACAAGAGCAAGAAACGTATTACTATGGAGGAATACCCTGATGAAGAAGTGCTTCAAGATGATCTTGCTTCTCAAGTAGACACCAAATGGAAGAATGAGGACATCCACAATGACCCTTTGCCTAAATATGAACATAAAAAGCCTGTTGAAGTTAGGTGTGCATATGATTATTTTACAGACTTTTTTACTCAAGACATGATAGACAACATTACATTTCAAACTAATTTGTATGCCAGGCAAAAAGACATACATACTACTTTTCAAACAGATTCTGAGGAAATGACTAGGTTTATAGGTATTCTGTTGTATATGGGTTACACTGTACAGCCATCCATTGAGGACTATTGGAGAAGTGCAAGTAGGACAACTCAAGTTGCAGAAGTCATGGGATCAAAGAGGTTTAGGTTGCTGAGGCGTACCATTCATTTCAATGATAACACACAAAAGAAGGATAATGACAGATTCTACAAAATAAGGCCTCTTTACAATGGACTAACTAAAGCTTGCTTGAAAGTTCCAGCTACACCCAAGCAGTCTGTTGATGAAGTTATGGTTGCTTTCAAGGGTAAAACAGCTGGAAACCTAAGGCAATACATCAAAAACAAACCAGACAAGTGGGGTTTCAAACTCTTCTGTCGTAGCAGTGAAGATGGAATCATACATGATATACTGATGTATCAAGGTAACCCAACTTTTGAGAACCATCACATAAAGCTGTCAAATGAAGAAAATAAACTCCCAATGAGTTCCAGGATTGTTCTTGTACTTGCAGCATCTCTTGACCAAAGAAAAACATCAGCAGTCTATGCTGATAATTTCTTTTCAAGTCTACCTTTGGTCAAGGTACTGAGAGACAAGTATAACTGCAGGTACACTGGAACAATACGTGATAATAGATGTGGTAAGCCACAACTGATGCCTGTGAAAGAAATGCAAAAGAATAATGTGGCCAGGGGCTATTTTGATTTCCAAAGCAATGATCATATCCTTCTTGTAAGATGGAAGGACAACAAAGTTGTGACTCTAGTCACAAATGATGTCGGAGTTTATCCTTTGGGTCTTATTGAAAGATATGACAAGGCATAAAAGAAGAAAGACCACTTTGAGTGCCCAGGCATCATCAAGAACTACAACGCAAACATGGGAGGTATCGTGAACATCAAAATGGTATACAATACCGACAGGTTGTTAGGTAAGACACATATGCAACAGTTAGACAACTTTATTCCGAAACGTTTCGCCTACACAGTAGGCTTCTTCAGTCGAATACAGAAAGTAGGCAGGAACAGCAGAGATGTGAAGACGATGTAATCAGTCCATCACCCTTAAAGTCGTAGACTGACAACCTCAAATTCTACGACTTTAAGGGTGATGGACTGATTACATCGTCTTCACATCTCTGCTGTTCCTGCCTACTTTCTGTATTCGACTGAAGAAGCCTACTGTGTAGGCGAAACGTTTCGGAATAAAGTTGTCTAACTGTTGCATATGTGTCTTACCTAACAACATGGGAGGTATCGACAAAAGTAACATGTTGGTCCATCTTTACAAAACGCCAATGAAATCAAAGCGTTGGTACATGCGGCTCTTTGCTTATGTTTTGGATGTTGCTGTTGTGAATGCATGGCTTCTTTACTGTCGTGATTGTAGGTCACTAAACATGCCATGCACACCACTGAAGCTATTCAGGCTTGAGATCTCTGTCACTGCAAGATCCAAAGGACAAAAGGTCAACCGCACCAGCATGAGACGAAGTCGAGATTCACCCAGTACTTCTTTGGTTGACAGTAATGACGATTTGTCAAACGTGGAATACCCATCTGCATTTCAGTACCAACGTGCAGAAAGGCCAGATGACAGTGTGAGGCTGGATAAGCAGCTAGGTCACTGGCCAGTGCTAGGTAAGCTGCTTTCATGCAAGTTTTGCAGCAAAAAGAATAATCATGTCACATCCTCATTTTGCTGTGCCATATGTAAAGTAAATCTGTGCATAAAGAAGGATAGAAATTGTTTCATGAAGTTTCATTTGCAAAATTAGTGATGTGAAATGATTGTTCTTTCTCAGGGAACTCAGGAATATTTCATTTGTAAGTTGCATCCCATTGCAATGTGTCATTGTTGATAAGTAGTTCCTATTTCTATTTTTTTACTGGTTACAAATTGTTCAGAAACAAGTTCCATTTATGTTTTTTATATTGTCTACTTGTATAATAAATTTAAAAAATACTTATTTCGTTTTTTTACAACAATTGCAACATTGCAACATTCAAAAATGGTATACCCCAAACGGGCAGGACCGAATACACTCGGTCTTCGAATATCTGCAATTGCGCGAGATGTTACTTTCACAACTCTGTTTGGATGGTCTCAGTGACCTTACATTGAGTGGCTCTATCCCCTCATAGGAAATCACTTTCAAATTCACACTTTAGACTGCCTTGCCCTCTGAAGGGTATATATATATATATATATATATATATATATATATATATATATATATATATATATATATATATATATATATATATATATATATATATATATATATATATATATATATATATATATATATATATATATGTGTGTGTGTGTGTGTGTGGAAATTAGGAGAAGGTGTGGAGTTAATAAAAGCATTAGTCAGAGGGCAGAAGAGGGGTTGTTGAGGTGGTTTGGTCATTTAGAGAGAATGTATCAAAGTAGAATGACATGGAAAGCATATAAATCTATAGGGGAAGGAAAGAGGGGTAGGGGTCGTCCTCGAAAGGGTTGGAAAGAGGGGGTAAAGGAGGTTTTGTGGGCGAGGGGCTTGGACTTCCAGCAAGCGTGCATGAGCGTGTTAGATAGGAGTGAATGGAGACGAATGATACTTGGGACCTGACGATCTGTTGGAGTGTGAGCAGGGTAATATTTAGTGAAGGGATTCAGGGAAACCGGTTATTTTCATATAGTCGGACTTGAGTCCTGGAAATGGGAAGTACAATGCCTGCACTTTAAAGGAGGGGTTTGGGATATTGGCAGTTTGGAGGGATATGTTGCGTATCTTTATATGTATATGCTTCTAAACTGTTGTATTCTGAGCACCTCTGCAAAAGCAGTGATAATGTGTGCGTGTGGTGAAAGTGATGAAAGTATTTTCTTTTTGGGGATTTTCTTTCGTTATTGGGTCACCCTGCCTCGGTGGGAGACGACCGACTTGTTGAAAAAAAAAAAAAAAAAAAAAAAAAAAAAAAAATATATATATATATATATATATATATATATATATATATATATATATATATATATATATATATATATATATATATATATATATATATATATATAATATGTACATGTAATCATGTACGGAGCTGCTGCATCTCTCCACTCTTCTCAGCGTCTCCAATTTAAAAGTGCTTGTCCTCATGCCTTTATTTTAGAAGGAAGAATCATTGAAAAGCATCCTATGTTTGGGAGGACCTTAATGTAGTTACAAAGACATAAAACTTTTACAGATGACGTTGCTTAGAAGCTATTGTAATATGTCTTAGCAATAGGGTACAGTTGTGTGGATCTCCGAAAGATTTAGCACATCAAAAGTTCTGTCCAAGTTTCTTTTATTGGATCCGGACATCAGGTAACCTGACACATCATGCTGCACCTTACATAAAAACATCTGATTTTCTTTCTACTCTTAATTCTTTAATTATATCCTCCATTTTGTGCATTGAAGAAACTCCTGGTGAGATACATGTTTTAAATAGAACTTTGCTTTATATGACATATATCCTCTTTATACATATTTGATCAACGAAAGAAGAGTTGCTCTAATTCCTTGTATCAAGAGTCAGTCACCAATATTTAAGCATCTTCAATAAGCTCACTTGCTTCACTCAGCTCGCTCTCTCGTCAATTTTCCTCATCTAACACACCTTGGTTCATATTTACCAAGCGTCCGGCTCTGGCTTTATAGTGTAAACGACCGGAACTCACAGCTGCTCTGTCTTATAACCTTTTTAGCAAGGTAATGGATGATTCCCTTTGCTCATGATGAATAAAGGCATTCACATATCCCAGCAGTGGAATGAGAGGCAATTTCTTATCGACTTAGGCGCTTTGTTTGGTTGTGTGTACAGGCGAGACCCAGCGGCTGCTCCTGACGGCTAAGGTCAAAATTGTAACATAACCACAGACTGACGATAATTTATCGACGGAAAAAAATGTATATTGAATACCACCTTTTTTTTCTCGCTGTAAGTGGAGGGAAGATTGAGCCTACACCATTAGCTTCTATTTTTATCGAGCACAATTTTAAAGATACTTCAGATGTTATTTATTTCTATGTCAATCCTTCATTATATATATATATATATATATATATATATATATATATATATATATATATATATATATATATATATATATATATATGTATATATATATATATATATATATATATATATATATATATATATAGATATATATATATATATATATATATATATATATATATATATATATATAGGTGTGTGTGTGTGTGTGTGTGTACTCACCTAGTTGTACTCACCTAGTTGAGGTTGCGGGGGTCGAGTCCGAGCTCCTGGCCCCGCCTCTTCACTGATCGCTACTAGGTCACTCTCCCTGAGCCGTGAGCTTTATCGTACCTCTGCTTAAAGCTATGTATGGATCCTGCCTCCACTACATCGCTTCCCAAACTATTCCACTTACTGACTACTCTGTGGCTGAAGAAGTACTTCCTAACATCCCTGTGATTCATCTGTGTCTTTAGCTTCCAACTGTGTCCCCTTGTTACTGTGTCCAATCTCTGGAACATCCTGTTTTTGTCCACCTTGTCAATTCCTCTCAGTATTTTGTATGTCGTTATCATGTCCCCCCTATCTCTCCTGTCCTCCAGTGTCGTCAGGTTGATTTCCCTTAACCTCTCCTCGTAGGACATACCTCTTAGCTCTGGGACTAGTCTTGTTGCAAACCTTTGCACTTTCTCTAGTTTCTTTACGTGCTTGGCTAGGTGTGGGTTCCAAACTGGTGCCGCATACTCCAATATGGGCCTAACGTATACGGTGTACAGGGTCCTGAACGATTCCTTATTAAGATGTCGGAATGCTGTTCTGAGGTTTGCTAGGCGCCCATATGCTGCAGCAGTTATTTGGTTGATGTGCGCTTCAGGAGATGTGCCTGGTGTTATACTCACCCCAAGATCTTTTTCCTTGAGTGAGGTTTGTAGTCTCTGACCCCCTAGACTGTACTCCGTTTGCGGCCTTCTTTGCCCTTCCCCAATCTTCATGACTTTGCACTTGGTGGGATTGAACTCCAGGAGCCAATTGCTGGACCAGTTCTGCAGCCTGTGTGTGTGTGTGTGTGTGTGTGTGTGTGTGTGTGTGTGTGTGTGTGTGTGTGTGTGTGTGTGTGTGTGTGTGTGTGTGTGTGTGTGTGTGTGTGTGTGTGTGTGTAATGTTCAACATAGCCACAGTGAAAAATAGTAATAGGTCAGGCAAAGTGAAATTTGGTCAACACAGCTTATAATCCTTACGAATTCTATTCATTATGTATTAATATAATTTATACAATCATGGAATTATATTCATTTTGTAATCAGTACTATTTTTCATAAAGCTCGAGTCCATCACATATCGTTCAGTCATGGATCTTCTAGATACAACTTTCTGTGCATTCTGGAAATCAATTGGGTAGCTGAAATCTCTTACATGAATAAACAAAGGTAATACAACGTTTATTTATACTATATTTCCTGTATGTTGTAATCATAGTGTAAGCCTTTATTCAACTTTCCCTGCATATATATAGGTATATATATATATATATATATATATATATATATATATATATATATATATATATATATATATATATATATATATATATATGTATATATATATATATATATATATATATATATATATATATATATATATATATATATATATATGCATATTATATATATATATATATACATATATATATATATATATATATATATATATATATATATATATATATATATATATATATATATATATATATATATATATATATATATATATATATATATATATATATATATTGGTAAAGTGTGTACTCATTTGTGGTTGCAGGAGTCGAGTCACAGCTCCTGGCCTCTCATCTTCACTGTCGATACTATGTCACTCTTCTATGAGCTTTATCATACCTCTTCTTAAAGCTATATATGGATCCTGCCTCCACTACATCACTTTCCAGATTTTTCCACTTCCTGACAACTCGACTGAAGAAATACTTCTGAACATTCCTGTTGGAAGTTGAAGACTCAGATGAGTCTTCAACTTCCAATTGTTACCCCTTGTTGTTGTCTCCCATCTCTGGATCATCCTTGTCTCTGTCCACTTTGTTTATTTCTCTCGGTATTCTATATGTCGGTATCATATCCCCTCTATCTCCCCTGTCCTCTAGTGTCGTCAGATCAATTCCCCTTAACCTTTCCCCGTAGACCATGCCCCTTAGCTCCGAGATTAGTCCTGTTGAAGACCTTTGCACTTTCTATAATTTCCTTACGTGTTGATTCCAAACTGGTGCTGCATATCCCAATATGCGCATGACGTACACGGTGTACAGGGTACTGAACGATTCTTTACCGAGATGTCGATGCTATTCCTAGGTTTGCTAGTCGCCCATATGCTGCAGCAGTTAATTGGTTGATGTTCGCCTCAGCAGATGTGCTCGGTATTATTTTCACCCCAAGATCCATTTCATTGAGCGAGGTTTGTAGTCTCTAGTCCGCTAGACTGTACTCCGTCTGTGGTCTTCTTTTCCCTTCCTAAATCTTCATGACTTTCCATTTGGTGGGGTTGAGCTCCAGGAGCCAGTTTCTGGAGCAGGTCTGCAGCCTTACAAGATTTCTTTGTAGTCCTGCCTGGTCCTTCTCTGATTGAATTCTCCTCATTAATCTCACATCGTCTGCAATCAGGGACGCTTCTGTATCTTTTCATTCCGTCATGTCGTTCACTTATAATAGAAACAGCTCCGGTCCTAGGACTGACCCCAGGGGAACCCCGCTCGTCACAGGCGCTCACTCTGACACCTTGTTACATACCATGACGTCTTCCCGTCAGGTATTCTCTGATCCTTTGTGGTGCCTTCCCTGTTATCCCTGCCTGATCCTCCAGCTTTTGCACTAATCTCTTGTCTGGAACTTTATTAAAAGCCTTCTTACAGTCCAAGAAAAAGCAGTCTACCCATCCCTCTTTCTCTTGCCTTACTGCTGTCACCCTGTCATAGAACTCCAGTTTGTCTGTGACACAGGATTTCCCGTCCCTGAAACCGTGTTGGTTGTCGTTGGTAATCTGATTCCTTTCTAGGTGCTCCACCACTCTTCTCCTGATAATCTTCTCCATGACTTTGCATACTACACATGTCAGTGACACTGGTCTTCAGTTTAATGCTTCGTGTCTGCTTCTTCATACCTCAGGTAGTCGCCCTGTTTTGATAGATGTGTTGAAGATTGTTGTTAGTGGTACACAGAGCGTCTCTGTTCCCTCTCTCAGGACCCATGGAGAGTTGTATGCCGGCCTCATCGCCTTTGAGATATCTAGCTCATATCATCTCCTACTCGGCTGTGTGTGTGTGTGTGTGTGTGTGTGTGTGCGCCTGTACATTCATGTGTAGTGTGACCTGAGTGTAAGTGGAAGTATTAAGATATACCTGTCATCCCGCGTGTTTATGAGACAGAAAAAAAGACACCAGCAATCCTACCATAATATAAAACAATTACAGGTTTCAATGTCACACTCATTTGACAGAACGGTAGTACCTCCCTGGGTGGTTGCTGTCTGCCAACCTACTACCTAGAATATATATATATATATATATATATATATATATATATATATATATATATATATATATATATATATATATATATATATATATATATATATATATATATATATATATATATATGTATATATATATATATATATATATATATATATATATATATATATATATATATATATATATATATATATATCATTTGGTTTATATAGAAGTTTTGGGAAAACGTCTCAGTAAGGTCTGGCCAATCCTGCTCAAGTCTAAAGAGAATACTTAACTTTGGGCTATATGTTGTTGGTAGACTTTTCAGTGCCTTTTCCGAGTATTTTGATAGAATATCCAAAAAAAGGCTTCCCTGCACGTTCAAAAAAATTATTTTTGAATAACAATAGACAAATATTTGATGTCAGATGTGACGGAAACCTTTATGTAGCGTAAACTCGTAATTAGATAAAAAAAATATATTGTTGACACAAACTATTTCATTTCCAAATTTTAATTTTTCTGAAGGATAAATTATTTTTGAAGAGGTAATTCGATGCAACGTATGTTATAAATGACCATAATTTTTAAAGGGGTGGACCGGTAAGCCAGCGGAAGGCCTCGGTCAGATGACCAAAAGCTCCAAAGGCGGGTCATCATCTGACTAAGACCCGCGTCAGGAAACATTTGTCCTGTTTCCTGACGAACCTTACCTAACCTAACCTGTGAATAATTGCATGTGCAATACCTAGGTATCTTGACGTGAGAGACGTATCTCCTACACAACAGACATTTTTTTCTATTGAATACAGAGGAATGAGGACGGAGACCTTCATACTAGAGACAATTAAATAAGTGGCAATGGCTGGCAGGTACTTTGTCAGGGAACAGTTCAAGTGTTTCCTGACGAGGGTTTTAGTTATACGATGACTCGCCGCTTGAACTTATGGTCATGTGACCGAGGCCTTCAGTTGGGCATGACCTTCAGCAGGTCATGCCTAACAGGTGGGCCAGACGTTATTAATGAAGTTGCACTTATTATCTTGACGGTATCGTGTACCTTTGATGGAATGTTCCAAGGTCATTTGTAAACAAACAACAAAAACAAAAGTTAAATAAGAAGATAAGAACATAAGAAAGAAGGAACACTGCAGCAGACCTACTGGTCCATGCGAGGCATGTCCAATTCTCCCACCGGCTTAAGCCAATGCCTTAACCTAGTCAGGCTAGGTCTCTGCTCATTCATGCTGAAGAAGTCTTGTTAAAACGCAATAATATAATTACACATATATTCTGTATGTATACAGTGAAGTATATACAAATCTTTGATTGTTTTCCTTGCTTGTAGTTAAGGTGAGCATATAGTGGCTTCATCTTATTATGTTGTGCAGAAAAAACTGCATTACGAGATTTCCTCTTTACTTAATTAATGAACAATGACATAAATTCTCTGACCGCGGGTTCTATCCCCACCCGTGGTATGGTTTATTTGTAATCGTGTCATTACGATTTCGTAAGTAAATAAATTCTGATATTTATTAAATTACACATGTATTCACATACACATAGAAGCGCCTGTTCATTATGAAATAAACTAATTTACACAAACGTATTATCAAAAACATTGCAGTAAAATTTGAATGGCTAACCTCAGTAGTTTCCTCTAGCTGAATTTATCTATACTGAGTATGCAGAATTCATCATTCTCATTCTCCCTCTCCTGAAAGTCTAGTATTTTCCGTCTTTCATATATATTTTATGCCTACGTAGTTATATTTTCCCCAGCGAGGCTTCCTGGTTCATACCTCCCCTTTAGCGTCAATCACTTCTGCCTCCACCCTTCCCTCACTCTCTCATCAATAAAAGTCCTTCCCCTTCTTCGCTCCATCCGCCTCTGAAGCTTCCCTCATCAACTACTACAATCAGGCCATCATCCAACTCTTACAATCCCCACCTTTCACAATCCCCCCTCAACCCACTTCTGTATAATCACCTGTCACCTCTTCAGTCATCTCAACCTTAGTCATCCCATACCCAATATCTTGTCCATTTCTATTCTACTTTCACTCATAAAACTTTGTATACTATACCCACTTTTTTCATTTTTTTGCCACCGACATGCCTTAACAGAGTGATCTATTCCTTGTTTTAAAGGGGTAGAAACCTAACTTAATTACCAATTCCTAGTATCGGTTAGCTAACCAGTGGTTGCGTAATTGCTGGACAGAGTATCATTAAGCTAAAATCCACATCAAGAGAGATATTTTTATCTGTTTCCTCCACCTCACATCCCCCGACTTTTTCCTTGCCCGCTCAGCATCCTTCAGGAGATGACATTGTGGTTGGTTGGCATTCCGGAGACACGACCCAGTGTCTCGTATTGTGGCTACTGTCTCACTAAACGACTCTTACGCGCCCACCTGCCTCTTCTCATCTCCACCTGACAAACACGTACTCGAGAGAGAGACAGAGAGACAGAGACAGAGACAGAGAACAAGAGAAAGACAGATAGACCAGGGACAGAGAGATCAGGTAACGAAAACAAAAGTACCTGTTAAGTGAATGTGGATAAATTCTGTGGAAGAGAATTTCATGGCAATAACGAATGTGGAATTTACATTTATCACCACTACTACCACTACTACAACAAGAGCCAATACTATTTCTGTTACTACTGTTGCTTAAAGTGCAACACAGTTGCTGCTCCTGTTACTTCTGTTGATACTTTTGGTACAGCTGCTACTACTCCACTCCTATTATTATTATTATTATTATTATTATTATTATTATTATTATTATTATTATTATTATTATTATTAAAATTATTTATATTATTATTACTATTACCACTAGTACTACAACAACAACTACTACTACTACTACTGAAACTGCTATTATTATCACTGCTGCTGCTCCTACTGCAATACCCATGTTGCTCCTACTACTATTATGATTAATACTGCTTCTACTTATATGCTGCTGCTTCTACCAGTACTGCTAGCACTTAGCGTAGATGAATGGTAATATTGACGCCTGTAATCAGGGTGTCCTGGTCATCAATCCTCTTTGAAATATAGTAACAAAAGTGCTATTATTTAAAACTGCTACTACTATTATTACTGCTGCTTCTGCTCTAAACACTCTGAAGTGATATCCAGAGTGTTCTCCTAGGTGTTATCGATCCTCCAGTATTAGCCTGAGTGACTTCCTAGGTGGTATCGATCCTAAAGTGTTATCCAGAGCCTTCCAAGGCCATATCGATCCTTAAGTGATATCCTGAGAGTCTCCTTATGTGTTATATATTGTCTTTCAAGATGTCTTGGAGCTTCAATCATCTGTTATCATCAAGAAATTGAAAACATCCGTAGTTCACTGTGAGGAATAAGAGCAGCTAGTATAAATATTATGGGTAAACGAGTAATTATCAGTGAAACTACTCGGGGCTTTTGCCAGTCAGCATCCCCTACCATCCCGGGGGAGAACTAGCCAGGGTAAGGCAGTAGTGTCATTCTACTCCTGACTCTCTTACCGGTAATTAGTCCTCGGGATTGAACATTGCATTAAGTTACCTGCACTGATTTAAGTTTAATCTGGCAACTCTAGTGTCTTTATGCCATAACATGTGTGTCCTCTGTTAACCTCTATTTTTCTCATTCCGAAAGATTGGAATTAGGTCTCTCCAGTGTGCTGACCACGAGGGCCTGTCTACATCATAAGGTTCTCTGGCTGTGCGAGTGTTTCTTGACCAGCTTCTTACCCAATCATATGCTTGACTTGCGATTTAGATGTTCTGACCGACTCTACTAGCCTCCACCTCTAGGAAAATCGTATGAACATCTGTATTGACCAGGGCTCCTTTCCAATTGTACGACGTCTACGATATGGTTATCGTGGTGAACCCTACTGTCCTCATCACCTCAGCAATAAGGTAATCTAACCAAAACATCTAAGACTTCGTCTGTATCTTACAGATAATCGTCGGAACCTCCAAAATACAAGAAAGTTATTTGTTGCTAGTTTTTCGTCAGTGTTATTATTTTTTTTTAATTTTTATTTAGTCAGCATATTTAAATTCATACTTTTGTACTTCATATTATAATAAACTTTCATTTTTTTAATTATATATCCCCGTCTTTGATCATCAATCGAATTTATATTCTTTTTTATATAAATATTTTTCACAGAGGAAGGAGCTTGGGATATCCACTTAATCTTTGGGTTGTAATACCTCACTTACACTTTTGCCATATTCTGTACAATAGTTACACTGTTAGAGGTGATGGTAGGGGTGAGTGGTGACGAAGGGCTAGACAGAGGACTTGAGAGGGTGGAGGGGTAGGAAAAGGAAGAGTGTTGTGATGGAACGAGGGGGAAAGACGGGGTAGGGTAATAAGGTGAATAAGAAACATAAACACATATGCAGTTTAATGTGATCCTTTATTGACAACGTTTCGCCCACACAGTGGGCTTTTTCAAGTCACACACAGATTGTGTCGGTATTTTATACCATTTATTTTCAAGATGAATAAGAATTTAAACAGGAACAAAGTTATACCTGAGGGAGAGAGAAAGAAGGCACCTCACTTTTAATTGTATTGTATTTTACCTTATTTGTGGTCAGTATTGTACTTTATTGCACAGTACTGTATAGTTTTGTACTTTACTGTATAGTATAGCATAGTACGGTACAATATTTGTGATCAGTATTGCATTCCATTGCACTTTATTGGCGATCAGTACTGTATTGAACTTTATTGTACAGTACTTTATTGCGCTGTACAGTATTGTACTGTATTGTACTTTTTTGGTGATCTATATTGTATTGTACTTTATTGGTGATTTATATCGTATTGGAATTTATTGGTGATCTATATTGTATTGAACTTTATTGTATAGTACTGCATTATATTGTAGTTTCTTGGTGATCAGTAGCTGAACACAAAGAGGCGGGAGTTCATAGCTACTAAGAAGAATAAAAAATAAGAAAAGATATTTCGAAACGCTTTAGGCAGGGAGGATCACATTCTCATAATTATGAGGAAGAGCCGAACCGGTAAAGGATTACACAGCGTCTGGGACGAAATGGGAGGCAATTAAGCTTGATCCAAAGAAAAGTGAGATAGAGCTACATTCTTAGAGCAAGAGCTCTCCAAGAGCAACAAGGCTGGTAAGGTGGATGATAGCATCAAGAAGAGCGTAGTTGGGACCTTTGAAATTATCGATGGTTGATGTACACGGAGGTGAAGAACTTGAGAAAGAGAAAGAAATAATTCTACGTTTGAGAGAACGAAAGTCTAACATTCTAAATTGATGATGAAGAATGAGAATTATTTTGGTGGAAATGTCAAGTTTTGAGAAAGCGGCATTGTAGAAAGGACAGGGTAAGCAGGTAGCTTATAAGTAAATCTGAACTGGAGATCAAAAGACATATGTGTAACTAATGTGTAAAATGTTACGTTAGTTTCACATGTGTCCTTTTACCTAACATATTGTCGGTAATTCTACCATTACAAGAATTGGAGAGAGAGAGAGAGGGAGAGAGAGAGAGAAAGAGAGAGAGAGAAAGAGAGAGAGAGAGAGAGAGAGAGAGAGAGAGAGAGAGAGAGAGAGAGAGAGAGAGAGAGAGAGAGAGAGAGAGAGAGAGAGAGAGAGAGAGATCTGCCGATCATTTCAGTAGAGCTTTCAACACAGGCCTTATTATAATGT
Organism: Cherax quadricarinatus; assembly: GCF_038502225.1. NCBI lineage: Eukaryota > Metazoa > Arthropoda > Malacostraca > Decapoda > Parastacidae > Cherax > Cherax quadricarinatus. The sequence goes on from NC_091362.1 coordinate 4,638,173, forward strand.
ACAAGGCCAATATTGTCGAAGTACCACACACCGAGGACAGCGAGAAGTAAGCTTCTACACCATAAGACGGGCAGCAAACAGCAACTACACTCTGGCTCTACCCTTCTCTAGAACATGACATCATCTGAGATTATTAATTCTGGGATGGCTAGAGTCTGGAACATGCTCGTTGAGCATTATGACATCAACCATATAGTCAGCTGAATAAATGAAATCTCTGACCCACTGATGGCTCCAACTTCATCCTGTTCCCTAACTATATATCTCTTAAAAATTAAAAATCTTTCAAATGAGCTGTTGTAGGTAGTAGCTCCTAGCTTATTTATAAAGTTGCGTACCCTAAACCTAACCTTGTTAAACCCTGTGTCAAAAGAATGTGAGTTAGAGAGAGAGAGAGAAAGAGAGAGAGAGAGAGAGAGAGAGAGAGAGAGAGAGAGAGAGAGAGAGAGAGAGAGAGAGAGAGAGAGAGAGAGAGAGAGAGAGAGAGAGAGAGAGAGAGAGAGAGAGAGAGATAGAGAGAGAGAGAGAGATACAGACAGACAGACAGACAGACAGACAGATAGACAGGCAGGCAGACAGAGAGTGAGAGAGGTACTCACCTAGTTGTGGTTGAAGGGGTCAAGTCACAGCTCTTGGTCCCGCTTCTTCACTGGTCACTACTAGTTCACTCTTCCTGCTCCATGTGCTTTATCAAACCTCTTCTTAATGCTATGTGTGGGTCCTGCCTCCACTACATCACTTCCCAGTCTATTCCACTTCCTGACAACTTTGTGACTGAAGAAATACCTCCTAAAATCCCTGTGATTCATCTGAGTCTTCAGATTCTAGTTGTGACCCCTTGTTGCTGTGTCCCATCTCTGGAACATCTTGTCTCTGTCCACTATGCCAGTTCCACTCAGTATTTTATGTGTTATTATCATATCTCCCCTATCTCTCTTGCCCTCCAGTGTCGTCATGTCGATTTCCCTTAACTTCTTCTCGTATGACATGCCCCTTCGCTCCCGGACTAGTCTTGTTGCAAACCTTTGCACTTTCTCTAATTTCCTTACGTACTTGGCTAGGTGTGGGTTCCAAACTGGTGCTGCATACACCAATAAAGGCCTGGCATACACGGTGTACAGGGTCCTGAACGATTCCTTATTGAGATATCGGAATGCTATTCGTAGGTTTGCTAGGTACCCATATTCTGCAGCAGTTATTTCGTTGATGTGCGGCTCAGGAGATGTGCCCGGTGTTATACTCAACCCAAGCTCCTTTTCCTTGAGTGAGGTTTGTAGTGTCTGGTCCCCCTAGACTGAACTCTGACTTTGCACTTGGTGGGGCTGAACTCCAGGAACCAGTTTCTAGACCAGGCTTGCACCCTGTCTAGATCCCTTTGTAGCTCTACCTGCTCCTTGTCCGACTGAATTCTTCTCATCAACTTCACGTCATCTAGAAACAGGGACACTTCTGAGTCTGTTCTTTCCGTCATGTTCACATATACCAGAAACAGCACCAGGCCTACGACTGACCTTTGTGGAGCCCCGCTCGTCACAGGCGCCCACTCTGACACCTCTTCACGTACCATGGCTCGCTGATGTCTTTGCGACAGGTATTCCCTGATCCATTGCAGTGCATTCCCTGTTATCCCTGCCTTGCCCTCCAGCTTTTGCAGTAATCTCTAGTGTGGAGCTGTCAAACGCCTTCATACAAACCAAGAAAACGCAATCTACCCACCCCTCTCTCTCTTGTCTTACTGCTGTCACCCTGTCATAGAACTCCAGAAGGTTTGTGACACAGGTTTTCCCGTCCCTGAAACTGTGCTGTTGTCGTTGATAAGCTCATTCCTTTCTAGGTGCTCCACCACTCTTCTGATAATCTTCTCCATGACTTTGCATATTATACAAGTCAGCGACATTGTTCTGTAGTCTAATGCTTCGTATCTGTCTCCTTTTTCAAAAACTGAGACTACATTTACTGTCTTCCATATCTCGTGTAGTCGCCCTGTTTCGATAGATGTGTTGAAGCTTGCTGTTAGTGGCACACATTGCGCCTCTGCTCCCTCCCTCGGGACCCATTAAGAGATGCTATCCGGCCCCATAACCTTTAAGGTATCTAGCTCGCTTAGCAGCCTCGTCACTCCTTCCTCGGTTGTATGTACTGTGTCCAACACTTGATGGTGTACCCCACCTCTCCGTCTTTCTGGAGTCCCTTCTGTCTCTTCTGTGAACACTTCTTTGAATCTCATGTTGAGTTCCTCACATACTTCTCGTTCGTTTCTTGTGATCTCCCTTCCTTCCTTTCTTAGCCTGATTACCTGATCCTTGACTGCTGTTTTTCTCGTGGTGTGGCTGTACAACAGCTGTGAGTCAGATTTGGTTTTCACTGCAATGTCATTTTCGTATTGTCGTTGGGCCTCCCTTCTTACCTGTGAATATTTATTTCTGCCTCTGCGACTGCTCTCCTTATTCTCCTGGGTCCTTTGCCTTCTATACTTCTTCCAATCTCTAGCACAATTGGTTTTGGCCTCTCTACACCTTTAAGTGAACCAAGGGCTCATCCTTGCTTTCTCGTTATTTCTGTTACCCTTGTGTACAAACCTGTCCTCAGCTTCCTTGCATATTGTTGTCACGTATTCCATCATCTCATTTACTGGCTTCCTCGCCAGTGCTCTGTCCCACTGAACCTCACGCAGAAAATTCTACATGCCTGTGTAGTCCCTCTCTTGTAGATTGGCTTCATTCGTCCTGCCCTTCCTGCTTCCCTCTCCACTTATAACTCTACAGTGTATTCGAAGATCAGAACCACGTGATCACTGGCCCTGAGGGGTCTTTCATATGTGATGTCCTCAATATCTGCACTACTCAAGGTGAATACTAGGTCCAGTCTTGCTGGTTCATCCTCTCCTCTCTTTCTGGTAGTGTCCCTTACATGTTGGCACATGAGGTTTTCCAGTACCACCTCCATCATCTTAGTCCTCCACGTTTCTTGTCCCTCATGTGGCTCCAAGTTCTCCCAGTCAATTTCTTTGTGATTGAAGTCACCTACGATCAGTAGCTTTGTCCTACTCGAATGAGCCCTTCTGGCCACTTCAGCCAGTCAACCAACTCTCTGTTACTCTCATCATATTCTTGCCTTGGCCTCCTGCTGTTCTGTGGTGGGTTATACATTACTGCAATAACCACCTTGGAACCTCCAGACTGAAGTGTCCCTATTATGTAGTCTCTTGTTGCTTCTCCTCTTCCTCCTCTCTCTAGTTCATCAAAATCCCATTGGTTTTTGATGAGCAGTGCCACTCCGCCACCCCTTTCAGTTCCCTCTGTTTTTCCTCAAGATCTGATATCCCGTTGTGTGTGTGTGTGTGTGTGTTTGTGTACTCACCTAGTTGTGGTTGCGGGGGTTGAATCACAGCTCCTGGCCCCGAATCACAGCTCCTGGCCCGTGGTGTGTGTGTGTGTGTGTGTAAGGTTGGTACGGGTGGTCGCCCAGAGAGTCAGATATGCAATACTTGAAATAAGTTCTCTTCTTTCCACCAGAGTTTTCAAGGCTCCAGCTCCTCCTCGACGATGAAGAAGAAAAACACCTCAGACTGGAAAGGCAAAGTTGGCTCTCGCGTTCATGTTTTTTCACCTGAGATAAAAGAAGTGTCTAGTGGAACCTTTGATCCCAGAGAGTTTCTCTAAGGAGGCGACAAAAAAGACATTTTTGTTTTGTTGAAAACATTTGCCTTTTAATCCATTCCATTCTTGTACATGTGTACGGTACATGGGGAAAGACAGATAGAAGAGGATTGAAAGTATATTCTGTATGCTGAGAAGTATCTATTTCCATTTAGATTAATGACTTATGTATATTATCTAGCTATTCAGGGAAAAATAGTAAAGCAGAAGGCTCTCTGTAGTCGACTAATACTAATATTGAATTACCGAATAAACGAGGAAAAAATTAACAAGCCATTGTTAACTAGTAAACGTTACCGTAATGTTAACGAAAACAGACGATTATTATGATGTCTTTGTGAAGCTCTACAGCCATATGGCTCATTCAGCGCAAGGCACCGTAGTGGAGGCTCAATCCTCAATCCGCTAAAGGCTACACAGAAACCTTACTACAGCAACAAGGTAAAACAAGACATACACTAATCCATCGTATTATTAGTTTAACCTGGATATTATGGAAGTTGACGTAAATAAACTTTATGGACAGTATCGGTCAATTAATGAAAAAAAGTTTATTAACATAAAAGTCATTTTACAATATAAGATCAAACACAAGGATTTTTTTTAAAATTATGTTATTAAATTAACAAAAAATTTTGGTTCAAAAGTTATTGAATATGTAATATACATGGAATATTAGAAAGCTTACAGAGGGGGCAAACAAAGGTATAAACACAGAGGTGTGTATTGTACGCCTCTCAGCGTTTATATTCTTAAAGTTTATTTTAATCCCCATTTTAGGGATAAAACTGTTATTGAATTTTACTGATTAGGTTATATGTAGTTTTAATATCCGTCTTGTAGTCGACGGGCTTTAGACCCAGTTGATCAACCAACCAATAAGTAAAATAAGGTCGCCTAGTACGGGGCAAAACTTCAGGTATGGATCACTGACTGCATCGTCAATAGGAAGCAACGCGTAGTTTTAAATTAAGACATCTGAAGAGCTGAAGGTTACAAGCGGGGTTTTTCTCATTTAAATAAATGATCCTCAAAAAGGTTTAATAAAAAACTGCAAAGTTCACTGTTAACACGAAAGGTAAATGCACTGCGTCTCCCTTCGACTAGATATGTATTCAGAGACGAACCGGCAGAACCGGCACACTGGTCAGATACGTGGATAATGAACTTCAGTGTAAAGAAATGTATATATAATGCTCTTTGCTACGGATATACGACACAAAGTTTCAAAAATTATTTGAAACTCTCTAGCAGAGATAAGGAAAGAGGAAAAACCTAGGAGAGGTCAGCATCAATGACCAAACTACACAAAGGAATGTGTAGCACCAGCAACGAAGCTAGCACAAGATGTAGCACCATCAACAAAGCTAACGTGAAGCAATAACAACAAAGCTAACACAATATGCAACACCAGCAACCAAGCATAACATAAAGCTAGGTTTCACTGCCAAATATTGCACGTACTTCAGATACTTCATTTAAAACTACTGGTTGCTTCCTATCGACGATGCAGTCAGTGATGCATACCTGAAGTTTTGCCCCGTACTAGGCTACCTTATTTTACTTTATGGTTGGTTGATCAACTGGGTCTAAAGACTGTCGATTACAAGAAAGACATTGAAACTACGTATAACCTATTCAGTAAAACTTAATAATAGTTTTATCCCTGAAATGGGGGATTATAATAAACTTTCAGAATAAAAACACTCAGAATATAAACGTTGTTTTCATTAATATTAGAGTAACATTTACTAGTTTACAATGGCTTGTTAATTTTTTCTTCGTTTATTCAGTAATTCAGTTTTAGTGTTAGTCGATTACAGAGAGCCTTCTGCTTTTCTATTTTTCCCTGAATAGCTAGATAATATACATAAGTCATTAATCTAAATGGAAATAGATACTTCTCAGCATACAGAATATACTTTCAATCCTCTTCTGTCTGTCTTTCCCCATGTACCGTACACATGTACAAGAATGGAATGGATTAAAAGGCAAATGTTTTCAACAAAACAAAAATGTCTTTTTTGTCGCCTCCTTAGAGAAACTCTCTGGGATCAAAGGTTCCACTAGACACTTTTTTTTATCTCAGGTGAAAAAACATGAACGCGAGAGCCAACTTTGCCTTTCCAGTCTGAGGTGTTTTTCTTCTTCATCGTCGAGGAGGAGCTGGAGCCTTGAAAACTCTGGTAGAAAGAAGAGAACTTATTTCAAGTATTGCATATCTGACTCTCTGGGCGACCACCCGTACCAACCTTACACACACACACACACACACACACACACACACACACACACACACACACACACACACACACACACACACACACACACACACAAACACACACACACACACACACACAAACACACACACACACACACACACATATACACAAATTCTCTCACGGTCTCTCTTCCTCACCCCGTCCCGCCTTCCCTCTCTCTTTCTCTCTCTCTCTCTCTCTCTCTCTCTCTCTCTCTCTCTCTCTCTCTCTCTCTCTCTCTCTCTCTCTCTCTCTCTTTCTCTCTCTCTTGACACAGGGTTTAACAAGTTTAGGTTTAAGGCTCCCAACTTTAAATATAAACCAGGAGCTACTATCTACAACAGCTCATTTGAAAGCCTTTTTATTGTTAAGGGATATATAGATAAGGAACAGGATGAAGTTGGATCCATCAGTGGGTCAGTGATTTCATTTAGTCAGTTGTCTATATGGTTGATGTCATTATGCTCAACGAACATGTTCCAGACTCTAGTCATCCCAGAATTAATGATCTTAGATGATGTCATGTTCTAGAGAAGGATACAGCCAGAGTGCATATTAAAATGGTATAAAAATACCGACAGGTTGTTAGGTAAGACACATATGCAACAGTTAGGTACCTTTATTACCTGTGGCCTACATCTCACCTCCTGGCGGTATATAAGGCTCCATCCTGTCACTTCAACTTCATATTGTTTCAGATTATGGAACAATGCTCTTCTCCAGACTGAGGGACTGACCACCTCAAAACTTTAAGGGTGATGGACTGATTACATCATCTTCAAGTCTCTTCTGCTTCTATCAACTTTTCTGTTCTCGACTGAGGAAGCCTACTGTGTAGGCGAAACGTTTCGAAATAAAGATACCTAACTGTTGCATATGTGTCTTACCTAACAGCCAGAGTGTAGTTGCTGTTTGCTGCCCGTCTTATGGTGTAGAAGCTTACTTCTCGCTGCCCTCGGAGTGTAGTACTTCGACAATATTGGCCTTGTACATAACAATAAGGCCTGTGTTGAAAGCTCTGCTGAAATGACCGCAAGGTCTGTCTGTCTGTCTGTCTCTGTCTCTGTCTCTCTCTCTCTCTCTCTCTCTCTCTCTCTCTCTCTCTCTCTCTCTCTCTCTCTCTCTCTCTCTCTCTCTCTCTCTCTCTCTCTCTCTCTCTCTCTCTTTTTTTTTACACAGGGTTTGACAAGGTTAAGTTAAGGATCCCTAGCTTTATTGACAAGCTATTTACAGGTTAAGGATTCCTAACTTTATTGGCAGGCTAAGAGCTGTTACCTACATCAGCTCATTTGAAAGCATTTTTATTGTTATGAGACATACAAATAGGGAACTTTATCTCGTTGACATCATTATGCTGTACGAATGTGTTCCATACTTGAGTCATCCTGGGTATATATGATCTCAGATGGAGTGATGTTCTGGAGAAGGGTACAGCCAGAGTGAAGTTGCTGCTTTCTGCCCGTCTTGTGGCATAAAAGCTTGCTTCTCGCTGTCCTCAAAGTGGATCCAAGTGTGGTACTTTGACAATATTCGCCTTGTACATAACAGTAAGGCCACCCACATCCCTCTTGTGTTGAAGGCTCTGCTGAAATGACAGGTCTATCCAGGATGGGTCCAGGCGAGAGATGAGACGCCTTGCTCTGTTCTCTACTCTGTCAAGCAGTCGCAGATGAGAGGAGGGGGGGAGGCAAACCAAGAAAGTGGAGCATACTCAAGGTGTGAGCGTACTTGTGCCTCGTACAGAATCTTGCAACCCCTACTGTCAAGCAGATGCGAGATAGGCGAAGTGCTGTAAGCTTCCTGGCTGCCTTGTTTGCAAGATTTACAACATGGTTCTTCATGGTTAGTTCGGAGTCAAATTTCACCCCAAGGATATCAACTTCTTCTCCAGGTGCCAACATCCTCCCATTCATCCTTACTACTGCACCAGCATTACCATCATGGTGCCTAGAGACTATCATCATTTGCGTTTTCTTAGGTGCAAATGTTACTTGCCATCTATTTCCCCAGACTGATATAGCTCTTAGCTGGTGGTTGATGTAGCTTAGAGCAGCTGGCATTTCTTCTCTTGGATAAGTGAATGTCAGTGTACAGTCGTCTGCATATGCATGGGATTCTGGGATGAGATGAAGAAGGTCATTGAAGTAGACATTCCATAACAATGGCCCCAACGCTTCCTTGTGGAACACTTGCCCCAATAGGATGTCTTGCTGATTCCGTTCCATTGAGAACTACACTTAGAGATCTACCATGAAGGTAATCACTGAGGAGACATAGCGTAGAGCCTGCAATTCCCAGTGCTTGAAGTTTTGCTAAGAGGCCCTGGTGCCACACCCGGCTGAAAGCGCCAGCAATGTCCAGTGCTACCACACAGTTGACTTTGGATTCATCCAGTGACTGGTGCCACTTAGTGGAGAGGTTTAACAACAGATCAGCAACAGAGTAACCTTTCCTGAAGCCATATTGACGATCACAAAGTAGTGAGTGGTTGTCAAAAAACAATGTCTGTCTGTCTGTCTGTCTGCCTGTCTGTCTGTTTGTCTGTCTGTCTGTCTCTGTCTGTCTGTCTGTCTCTCTCTCTCTCTCTCTCTCTCTCTCTCTCTCTCTCTCTCTCTCTCTCTCTCTCTCTCTCTCTTTCTCTCTCCAATTCTTGTAATGGTAGAATTACCGACAATATGTTAGGTAAAAGGATACATGTGAAACTAACGTAACATTTTACACATTAGTTACACATATGTCTTTTGATCTCCAGTTCAGATTTACTTATAAACTACCTGCTTACCCTGTCCTTTCTACAATGCCGCTTTCTCCAAACTTGACATTTCCACCAAAATAATTCTCATTCTTCATCATCAATTTAGAATGTCAATCTTTCGTTCTCTCAAACGTAGAATTGTTTATTTCTCTTTCTCAAGTTCTTCACCTCCGTGTACATCAACCATCGATAATTTCAAAGGTCCCAACTACGCTCTTCTTGATGCTATCATCCACCTTACCAGCCTTGTTGCTCTTGGAGAGCTCTTGCTCTGAGAATGTAGCTCTATCTCACTCTTCTTTGGATCAAGCTTAATTGCCTCCCATTTCGTCCCAGAATCTGTGTAATGCTTTACGGGTTCGGCTCTTCCTCATAATTATGAGAATGTGATCCTCCCTGCCTAAAGTGTTTCGAAATATCTTTTTCTTATTTTTTATTCTTCTTAGTAGCTATGAACTCCCGCCTCTTTGTGTTCAGCTACTGATCACCAAGAAACTACAATATAATGCAGTACTATACAATAAAGTCCAATACAATATAGATCACCAATAAAGTCCAATACAATATAGATCACCAATAAAGTACAATACAATATAGATCACCAATAAAGTATAATATAATACTGATTACCAGTAAAGCACAATACAGTACAGTACTCTACAGTACAATTCAATGCAGTACGCTACAGTACAATAAAGTCCAATACAGTACTAATCACCAATAAAGTGCAATGCAATGGAATGCAATACTAATCACAAATATGGTACAGTACTATGCAATATTATACAATAAAGTATAATACAATACAGTACTGTGCAATAAAGTACAATACTGACCACCAATAAAGTACAATACATTACAATTAAAAATGAGGTGCCTTCTTTCTGTTCCTCTGGTTAAACCTTATTCTTGTCTAAATTTTTATTCAATTCCGTAGCTCCGTTATGGAAAACTGGAGAAAATAATAGCTAGAGCTGAGTATACTATGAACTCTAATCACACAAGAGTGGAAAAGTAAGGGGAAGGACCTGGGAGTGGTAATGCCTGAGGATCTCATCTTCAAGGATCCTAACAGTGCCACTATCACCAATGATGATACTTTTTAATCAGTTGTTCTCTCCAGGCTGGAATACTGCTGTACATTAACATCTCCATTCAAGGCACGTGAAGTTGCAGATCTAGAGAATGTACAGAGAACCTTTACTGCACATACAAGTCCCATCAAACACCTTAACTATTTGAAACGCTTGGAAGCACTTGAGTTGTACTCACTGGAGCGCAGGCGAGAGAGATACATCATAATCTGCACTTGGAAGACCCTGGAGGGACTGGTCCCTAATCTGCACGCAGAAATCACTACCTACGAATGCAAAAGACTTGGCAGGCAATGACACATACCCCCAGTGAAAAGTAGGGGAGCCATTAGTACACTAAGAGAAAACACAATAAGTGTCCAGGGCCTAAGACGGTTCAACAACCTCCCACCAGTTATAAGGGGAATTGCCAATAGACCCCTGGTTGTCTTCAAGAGGGAGCTGGACAGATACCTAAAGTCAGTGCCAGATCAGCCGGGCTGTGGTTCGTATGCTGGACTACGTGCGGCCAGCAGTAACAGCCTCGTTGATCAGGCTCTGATCCACCAGGAGGCCTGGTCATGGATTGGGCTGCGGGGGCGTTGATCCCAGGAATACCCTCCAGGTAGACCCCCCCGCTCTTCCCTTCCTTCCTCCACACCATTCTTCCTTTCCAACCTCCCCGCCCCTCGACCCTCCCCTCTCCTCTGTCTAGCTCTTCTTGACCCCTCACTCCTACCATCGCCTCTAACAGGTCTCACTATGTAACTATAATACAGAATAGGGCACCAATGCATGTAAGAAACGGAAAAAAAGGATAAGGTGGATATTTCATGTTTCTTCCTCTATGAGAAATATTATACAAAAAAAGAATATGGTTTCAATTAATAATATAATCAAAGACGGGGATATAAGATCAAAGAAAAATGATAGTTTATTACAATAATAAATAGAAAAATGTGAATTTAAATAAACTTATTGAATCAAAATTCACAAAGAAAACAAAATAACACTGACTATAAACTAACAAAATATAACTTTCAGGTATCTTGGAGGTTCAGACAATTATCTGTAAGATCCAGAAGATTTAGATGTTTCGGTCAGACCGCCTTATATTGCTGAGGTGATGAGCACAGTAGAGCTGACCAGGATGACAATACTGTAGATGTTGTACAACTCGAAAGGAGTCCTGGTCAATACAGATATTCATACGATTTCCCTTGAGCCAACTAAGTGAAGTGGAGGCTAGTAGAGTCGGTCAGAACATCTAAATCGCAACTCAAGCATATGATTTGGTAAGAAGCTGGTCAAGAGAACCTTATGAAGTAGACAGCGTCTAATGGTCAGCAAACTAAAGACCCGATTCCACTCTTACCTGGGTTGAGAAAAATAGAGTTACCAGAGGACATACAGGTTATGGCACAGAGACACTCGAGTTGCCAGATTAAACCTAAGCCAAGGCAGGTAACTTAATACAATGATCAATCTCGAGGACTAGTTACCGAGAGGAGAGACAGGAGAAGAATGACACTACTGCCTTACCCTGGCTGGTTCTCCCCCGGGATGGTAGGGGATGCTGACTGGCAAAAGCCCCGAGTAGTTTCACTGATAATTACTCGTTTACCCGTAATATTTATACTAGCTGCTTTTATTCCTCACAATAAACTACGGATGTTTTCAATTTCTTGATAATAACAGATGATTAAAGCTCCAAGACATCTTGGAAGACACTCAGTATATAACACATAAGGAGACTCTCAGGATATCACTTGAAGATCGATACGGCTTTGAAGGCTCTGGGATAACACTTTAAGTTTGATAATTCCTAGGAAGACACTCAGAACATCACTGGAGGATCGATAACACCTAGGAGAGCTCTCGGGATATCACTTCAAAGTGTTGAGAGCTGGGATGATACTACTCGAGGTTGATTGTGATAGCCAGCGAGTCTTTTGCGCGCCAACAGTGTTGTCTGAAAACTTTCAAATGTAAAAACAAACTCAGTTGACAGCTTGGTGAAAGTTCGTCCAGTGTGAAGACGATGTGAGTTTTTCTTGCTTTTGGATGAGGTCTGGAGTAGCCAACAAGTAGTTAAAAGGTACATATAACAAAAGGAGACCTATATTAAAACATCGTTTCGTGTGAACGGGTCAGCTGTCTTATAAAGTTCCTCTACGTAGTAAAGTTCTATTGTAAATAAAACTGCAAAGGCATATTTAAAACTAGATAGCGCGTGAAAAGGCATTCAAAGAACGTGATATTTGATCTTCAACCCTCTTTTTCAATCTCATTTACAAAAAATTTAGAAAAATAGATCCATTTGACTTCATAAGAACATAAGAACATAAGAACATTAAAATGGAAATAAAGATACCTAACTGTTGCATATGTGTCTTACCTAACACATAAGAACATAAGAAAGGAGGAACACTGCAGCAGGCCTGTTGGCCCATACTAGGCAGGTCCTTTACAATTCATCCCACTAACAAAACATTTGCCCAACCCAATTTTCTATGCTACCCAACAATTTTCTATGCTACCCTTGTTGAAAAACTCCCAAGTCAGTTTCAAATGGAAATTATTGATCTCCAGTCAGAAGACATGCTGAGAGGAAAGTGTAAAGAAGGAAATCTCATCCGATTTTATAAATCATTACAGCCTGAACACTTTCCATATCTGAAGCGATTTTCTTGTGGATTCGTATCAGTTTTTGGTAAAACGTACCTTTGAGAACAAACATTTTCAAAACTGAAGTACGTCAAGCCCAAATATCCACAAATTTATCTGATGAGCATTTGAAGTCCATTCTAATAACTGGTTCCTCAAGCTTGAAACCTCAGTTCAGCAGAACTATAAAATTAAAAAGCCGGTTCCATCATTCCCATTGTTAATTATGTGCAAATTAATCTTGCGCCATTTTTTCTCATCTGCAGTTCAGTAATTGATTATACAGTCATTTCTCAGTGCAAGCACGGTATTGCTTGATCGTAATTGCCACATTTCTGTTATGTTTTGAATTATATCATGCTGATTATAAAAACGACTCATATAAAACTTATTCATTCATTTAAAATTATTTATTCATTTATATTTATTTATACAACTCATTTTTTTCTTTGGCTCGCGAAAATATATAAAATTTACGATGTAGCTCTTGTAGTGAAAAGTTTGGAGACCCCTGTTTTCAATCATGATGTGTGCTCACCTTTTCCTCATTACCCTTAGGGACTCCGCTTATGTCATTTACAAAAGGTCACACTTTGAATTATTAAGCCGACCATTGGTTGGTATTTTGGAAGATCGGGTCATTACAGCGTGGGTCGAGGAAAACAATGAATGACTCAAGAAATCGTAATGACACGATTGCAAGTTGCTTTCATTTCCCTTCCTCTGACTCTCATCTTGACCAGTTTCTGTCGCAATGACTGAGAGTTTCTCTTTTAATTTCGTCTTCTTTTACTTTTTCAACACTTGAAATTTTGCTGAATACATTGTTCAACCCATCCCGTTAAATCAGTGTTTATTTGTGTGTCTGACTCTTATTCTTTCTCTGCTTTCGGGGGGTCAAAGGAGATGCGTTAAAGATATTGACATCTTCACGAGGAGCGTTTCCATATTTTGTCGTAAGAAAAACGGAAGACATTCTCGATTTCTTTTTTCTGTAATCATGTTTTACTCTCGAACTAGATCCTTTGGTTGGTGAAGAGATCTTGATCCACGGAATCTGAGTCACTTATCCCCTTATATGCATTCGTAGTAACTACTGATGATTGCTTCGAGATATTTTTTATCTATTAAGACTAAGTTCGTGGAATAAAGACACGATTGCAGCATAAATGACAGTTTTTAAGGAATCGCTTCGGCCGTTGGCAGTTTTATAACTGGATTAATAAACTCCCCAGCGGGCGAAACATCTAATAAAATGTCTTGAGTTATCCTTATGTGTCTTTATTCCGGAGTTTGTCGATAATGTTAACCGTAGTTCTTGTACCCAATAATAATTTTGTTTGAAGATCTTTGAAGTTACTAGGCCAGAGTGATAACAATGATAACCTGCCACTAAGCCAGAGTGATGACACTGATAACCTGCCACTTTTGTAATATTCAAGAATTTTGTAATAATGCTATTTTAAATATACGTTTGCATCCTAACTTGATATTTTCCTATTTATTTTAGAAATTTTTTGTAGACCTAGACTGAAGTAGATCAGCCGGACGATGATAAAGCTTATAAGAAAAAATGTCTTCAATATTTAACTATTAATTTCTGAGAATAAATCTTGCTTTAAACAATAATGCTATTAGACAGTTCATTACAGATATCAATAGATACAGAGTTTGTTTAGGATTATAAGACTTATTAGGCGTTGATCAAATGGAGACTTCAGCTTTGCATTAAGGATCTTCCATTAGCTTGTTATTGACCATGAGGAGATAAGACGTCATCCCTACTCCTTTTGACATGATTTAAGGATCTAAATTATATGCTTATTACACACACACAACTATACACACACTGTGTGTAGGTGTGTGTGTGTATGTGTGTGCGTGTGAGTGAGTGTGTGTGTGTGTGTGTGTGTGTGTGTGTGTGTGTGTGTGTGTGTGTGTGTGTGTGTGTGTGTGTGTGTGTGTGTGTGTGTGTTTGTGTGTGTACTCACCTAGTAGTACTCACCTAGTTGAGGTTACAGGGGTCGAGTCCAAGCTCCTGGCCCCGCCTCTTCACTGGTCGCTACTAGGTCACTCTCCCTGAACCTTGAGCTTTATCATACCTCTACTTAAAGCTATGTATGGATTCTGCCTCCACTACATCTCTTCCCAAACTATTCGACTTCGTGACTACTCTGTGGCTGAAGAAATACTTCCTAACATCCCTGTGATTCATCTGTGTCTTCAACTTCCAACTGTGTCCCCTTGTTGCTGTGTCTCATCTCTGGAACATCCTGTCTTTGTCCACCTTGTCAATTCTTCTCAGTATTTTGTATGTCGTTATCATGTCCCCCCTATCTCTCCTGTCCTCCAGTGTCGTCAGGTTGATTTCCCTTAACCTCTCCTCGCAGGACATACCTCTTAGCTCTGTGACTAGTCTTGTTGCAAACCTTTGCACTTTCTCTAGTTTCTTTACGTGCTTGGCTAGGTGTGGGTTCCAGACTGGTGCCGCATACTCCAATATGGGCCTAATGTACACGGTGTACAGGGTCCTGAACGATTCCTTATTAAAATGTCGGAATGCTGTTCTGAGGTTTGCTGGGCGCCCATATGCTGCAGCAGTTATTTGGTTGATGTGCGCTTCAGGAGATGTGCCTGGTGTTATACTCACCCCTAGATCTTTTTCCTTGAGTGAGGTTTGTAGTTTCTGGCCCCCTAGACTGTATTCCGTCTGCGGTCTTCTTTGCCCTTCCCCAATCTTCATGACTTTGCACTTGGTGGGGTTGAACTACAGGAGCCAATTGCTGGACCAGGTCTGCAGCCTGTCCAGATCCCTTTGTAGTTCTGCCTGGTCTTCGTCCAAATGAATTCTTCTCATCAACTTCACGTCATCTGCAAACAAGGACACTTCGGAGTCTGAAAATTGAGACACTTATGCAACATATGGGAATCTTTATTCAGGAAACGTTTCGCCACACCGTGGCTCCATCAGTCCAATACAAAGTAGAAAAGCGTAAGGAGAGGAGTTTGAGGTAATCAGTCCCTCAGCCTGGAGTCGATGTGTTCAGTCCATCAATCTTGTAGAATGTACGTACATTCTACAAGATTGATGGACTGGACACATCGACTCCAGGCTGAGGGACTGATTACCTCAAACTCCTCCTCTCCTTACGCCTTTCTACTTTGTATTGAACTGATGAAGCCACTGTTTGGCGAAACGTTTCCTGAATAAAGATTCCCATATGCTGTATAAGTGTCTCAATCTTCAACTTGTCGGTTTTTCAAACCATTCATCACAACTGTCAGACACTGCAGCATCATGGGATCTTGTTACAAAGAATTCTTCAACACTTGTTCAACCTTTGGACGAAGACCTACTTCGACTAGTGGATGGTAACACTATGACCCCGCCTCCGCCTGCTTCACCTCACCTCACTACAGTATATAAGCCACGTCTACGGCCCTATGCTGTACATTCTACAAGATTGATGGACTGAACACATCGACTCCAGGCTGAGGGACTGATTACCTCATACTCCTCCTCTCCTTACGCCTTCCTCTTTGTATTGGACTGATGAAGCCACTGTGTGGCGAAACGTTTCCTGAATAAAGATTCCCATATGCTGTATAAGTGTTTCAATCTTCATGCGTACTATACATTTCAGTGACACTGGTCTGTACTTTAATGCTTCGCATCTGTCTCTTGTTTTAAAAAATTGGGGCTACATTTGCTGTCGCAGATGAACAAGGAGGCAAAGAATATACACAGCTTCAAGAAAAGTGTTTACACTGAAACATATAGGTGAACAGTATTTACATAGGGTTGAAGAGGTTTTTGTAGCATTTATGGATTTGGAAAAGGCGTATGACAGGGTGGACAGGGGGCAATGTGGCAGATGCTGCAAATGTACTGAATAGGAGGTAGGTTATTGAATGCAGTGAAGTTTTTATTGGGATAGTGAGGCTCAGGTTAGAGTATGTACGAAGGAGGGAGATTATTTTCCAGTAAAATTAAGCCTTAGACAAGGATGTGTGATGTCACCATGGTTGTTCAGTATATTTATAGATGGGGTTGCAAGAGAAATGAATGCTCCGGTGTTGGCAAGAGGTGTGGGGTTAAATGATAAAGAATCTAACACACAGTGGGAGTTGTCACAGTTGCTCTTTGCTGGGAGATTCTGAAGAGAAGTTGCAGAAGTTGGTGGATGAGTTTGGTATAGCATGCAAAAGAAGAAAATTAATAGTGAATATAGGAAGGAGTAAGGTGATGAGGATAAAAAAAATTAGGTAATGAAAGGTTGGATATAAGATTGGAGGGAGAGAGTATGGAGGAGGTGAATGTATTCAGATATTTGGGATTGGATGTGTCAGTAGATGGGTCTATGAAAGATGACGTGAATCATAGAACTGACGAGAAGAAAAAGGTGAGTAGTGCACTGAGGAGTCTGTGGAGACAAAGAACTTTGTCCATGGAAGCAAAGAGAGGAATGTATGAGAGCATAGTTATACCAATGCTCGTATACGGGTGTGAAGCATGGGTAGTGAATGTTGCAACAAGGAGAAGGCTGGAGGCAGTGGAGATGTCTTAGGGCAATGTGTGGTGTGAATATTATGCAGAGAATTTATAGTCTGTAAATTAGGAGGAGGTGTGGGATTACCAAACGATTATCCAGAGTGCTGAGGTGTTGTTGAGGTGGTTCAGACATGTAGAGAGGACAGAACAAAATAGAATGACTTGGGGAGTGTAGTGGAGGGAAGGTGGCGTAGGAGTCGGCCTAGGAAAGGTTAGAGGGAGGGGGTAAAGGAGGTTTTGTGTGCGTGGGGCTTGGACTTCCAGAAAGCATGTATGATCGTGTTAGATAGAAGCAAATGGAGACAAATTGTTTTTAGGACTTGACATGCTGTTTAAATGTGAGCAAGGTGCTCGGGCTGGGAAAGAAACATGGCTTGTGAACCAGGCTGCCCAATTTATGTGGCATTCGTGGTTCATTGGATAAGAGCACTGCCTGGGAATCTTGACCGTCCCCAGTAGCAGTATCGAGTCCTGCTGACTGCTTATTAGAAGATTCACTGAGAGACAGACGGTATTTCCAAGAAGAAATTGTTGTAAATGTAGATTATTCATGAATTATACTGCTTAATTAAGGATAAATGCTTAATAAAGAGGATGCGCACAGAAGGTAATCATTGACTTATTATTTAGAAGAAACATGAGGTAATGGATTTAAGGGATTGTATTTATTTTTGTCATGAGATACAAGGGAAAAAAATTACCATGTTCTTCAACATACTATAACTTTTTCATTGTAGCTTTTCGGGAATATTACCGAGGTCTTCCGTTCTCACTGTAGCTTTTTGGTAATATTACCGAGGCCTTCCGTTCTCACTGTAGCTTTTTGGTAATATCACCGAGGCCTTCCGTTCTCATTGTAGCTTTTCCGGAATATTACCGAGGCCTTCCGTTCTCATTGTAGCGTTTTGGTAATATCACCGAGGCCTTCCTTTCTCATTGTAGCGTTTTGGGAATATTACCGAGGCCTTCCGTTCTCATTGTAGCGTTTTGGTAATATTACCGAGGCCTTCCGTTCTCACTGTAGTTTTTTGGTAATATCACCGAGGCCTTCCGTTCTCACTGTAGTTTTTTGGTAATATCACCGAGGCCTTCCGTTCTCATTGTAGCGTTTTGGTAATATCACCGAGGCCTTCCGTTCTCATTGTAGCTTTTTGGGAATATTACCGAGGCCTAATATCACCGAGGCGTTTCGCTGACTTACTGATTAATTCAGTAAAAAAAAAAATGCCACATCATGCCATACCGAGCTGCATAAGACTAATGAAGATCGGGAGAATTCCCTGCATCCCGGGCGTCACCGAATTTCAAGCCACATTTCTCAACGCACACTCTATCCTCTGCACGGGTAACTAACTCTGGCATCAGTAGATATAAAGGGAAGACCCGTTGAAGCCGTCTCTCTGCCAACACATGCAGCAATTAGTGGACCTATGCCAGTAAAACAGAGATACAGGATATTGCCAAATGTACGTGTTGGCTCACTAATTAGCTGAGACAACCCTTCCGCTTTGGAAAAGTTGAGAGCTGCTCCAGCGAGAATCTGTTTGATGAGAGACGATCCAGGCAACATGATGAACATGTAAATCAGCGAAGACTGTGAGCCAGGGATTTTGTCCTATTTACTATGGACTAGTTCACATTTTGGTAATTTTACAATGGGCGAGATGCAGACTGGATGGAGTAAACGACATACGCTGAGTAAAATTGTACTGTAACAACATATCGCTTTGTGTAACACTATATCGAAGCTTAATGAAATGATAAAGTCTTCAATAGAGCGAAACGTTGTAAAAATAAAAGCTTATCGTGCATATTGTCTCTCGCTCCATCACTTTTCAGCGGGAATGAAAAGAGTATTCATCTCTCCAAGGCTGCTGTAATTTAATCAATCAAACCTAGATTAAAAAAAATACTTATCAAATGAAAAATGATCACACTGATTGTACTTTTTATTCGTTAATTATTCATGACAATTATATATTTCATTTTGGCGATAAATTGGATAGCCTTTGCATAGGCTCGAAATATATGTTTGCTTTAAAGACAGTGACCTCCGATTTTTCAGTAAAGAAACATTAAAAATCTAAACCAAAAGCTGGTCTGTATATGAAATATTTTAGCGATGATCAGGATTCATGGTTATAGGATTTATTGTTTACTCTTTTCATTATGGGACGTGAGTCATTGAGCTCAACAGGTAGTGAAGGAGTCACTGGCCAACATAGCCTTCAAGACAAATTTTTGCAAGGCGGAACAAGACTGCTTTGGAGCCCCTGGAGGCTGGCTGTGGCCCCCAGTCTAAGTGAATTTTACGTAATTGTTTTTTCTATATAAACTGAAAATAATTGAAATTAACAAAAAAATCAAATGAATATAAAACGTCTGTGGTTAAAGGGTCCTTTTAGAGATCCACAGCCGGGACCTGGATCAATGTACCGGTTGAACCCACCTCCCTTCCTTCATAGGCCCTGCTAACAAATAGAGGCAGACCCTCGGAGTAGCAGTTTCTTCTTCCGAGGCAGACACGATTGTTAGATTTGCCATCTAAGCTGCTCGATACTGCGTATCCATCCTGTGGACAGTAGCGTAAAAGCATGTGATGGAATACACGAAAGATCTGACTCAAAGGAACCAGACACGCTGGGTGCTTTGTGACATTCACCGATTTGAGGCTTCCCCATGAATACAATAATACAGTGATCTCTTCAGCAAATGTCCCAAATTTGAAATTTAGGAGGAACATGGGAGCATCTGGTGTGTGTATCTGTGTACCAATCCTCCAATTTTTTTTTACCGTTCGTGTGAAAAAATAAGCACGCCTTGCTAAGCCAGACGTAAGCCACTCTTCTATACAATTTCGTTATTGTTAAATAATTATATGTAAATGTAAGTTAAAAAATGTAAATATAAATAAATATAATATGTACCCAATAAGGAGATTATTCACAAAACCTGACCTGATGTGTTCTCACTACGGACATAAACCTGAAGATATAACCTGGTACATTTCTATTAGGAAAGTTATTCCAAAGGCCAACATTAGAAGTAAGGAATTTGTGCTACAAAAACCCCATCTAAATATATTAATTACATTTGTCTTGGTCGTTGCGGGATCCGAGAAAGGTATCCACTGCATCCCAAAACCTCAGCGTCCTGAACCTTAATATACGCAAAAGGCATAGTGGTTGAACTTCAAAGTTCTTAAGTGGCATACAAGTTGCAGCTAAGCTCCGTCGAGAGACCTAGGAGCTGCAGCTCAGCTCCTCTAAAAGATCCAGGATTTGAGGATCAATGACTTCAAGAGATTCAGGAGCTTTGGTACCTTTGGATTAACACTCAAGTAGTCCCACCTACAGTTTAACACCATCAAAACGTCCAGGAACTGTAAAACAACACACTAAAGAGGGCCAGTACATGGAACTAAATCTGGTCGAACACTGAAAATATTATTGCAGTTACAGAGAGTACATTGTGGACGTATATATAGTTCTTAAAGAAAAGGATCCTGAAACGCATCAAATCTCAAATTAAACTCTCATAAGTAGTTAAAATGCATAATACAATGAAAAAAAATAAAAATAACAAAGTAACGCAGGCAACTGCACCATGTCTTGATAATTTTCCGTAGAGAAAGAAATAATTAAATTTAGTAAACAATACTGATAAGTTGATGAATAAGACACATGTACAACACTTGCGTATCTTTATTGACGAAACGATTCCACTGCAGACTTCTTCAGTCAAATACATGCAAATATAACGCTGGAGACAGTAGAAGAGGAAAGGTAACTGAAGGTATCAGTCTTTCAACCCTGACAGAAGGTGGTCAGTCCCTTAGTCTGAAGCAGAGGTATAGGATCAGATATTATATACTTGTCTGATACTGCAACATCAGGGTATAAATAACAAAAAGGCACAATACCGTGACTGGAACAATACACAAATAACCCGCACACAGGAGAGGGGAGCTTTCGACGACGTTTCGGTCCGACTTGAATCACTTACAAAGTCACACAGTGTGACCTTATAAATGGTCCAAGTCGGGTCGAAACGTCGTCGTAAGCTCCGCTCTCCTATGTGCGGGTTATTTGTACATCAGGGCATCTTGGTACAGAAAACGTCTTCTCCAAGTCTAATGTTAACATCTGTTTAGCATGACCTACTTCTCTAGTGGGCCCCGCCTCACCTGTGACCTCTCCGACTGCTACACATCACATCCATGATATGAGGTCTAGTTCCATGTCTCTGTCGCCTGTATTTGATTGAAACAGCCTGCTGCGCAGACGAAACGTTTCTCTTCAAATTCTCCTCACACATATAAGAATATTTTTGAATTAACCCTTTATTTTTTTAAAGAAATTGAGGATTGGGTCACAGGACGACTATGACAGCATCCTCATTTGAAGAAAAGATTTGCGAAACTAACGCAACCTTCCTCACAGTAACGTGTAATGTAGATTACTATGCTTCCAGAGCAGCTATTGTCAGTAGCGAGTCGTGCAAAAATTACAAAGCTAAGTGAATGACATGTTAAAGCTTTTTAATAACCGTGAAGCGTGAATAATAAATATTTGTTGTTACTGATTCATAATTAAAAAGGATTCTTCTTAATTTTTCTGAACAGATGCTCAGTAAATTTGATGCAAAATTTTGTCTTGCTGTAAAAATTTTGGAATAATTCCTTTTTAATGAAAGGATACCATTGTAATCTTTTTTTGACCTTAAGATTTACCGGAGTAAGTGTCATCGTTTCAAAGCAGAGAAGACGCACTCAGCAGAAGCAGTCATAGCTGGAACATTTTTTTCCCAAAGATAACATACTTCACTGTTAACCTGTTCCAAGTTATTCAGTTTCTGAAACTCAAAACTTAGATTTTAGTTTTATTTTTGAATTCAAGTGAGATGTAAATAATCCTCAGTTGCAATTTCAGTGATGAAAATAATCTATGAAAATCTTATTTTTGAACAGTGACTGAAGAGCAAATCAACAGACTGATGAGTGATGAAAGCACTTAGTAGCCTAGTGAATCCAAATTTACGAATCTCATAATAACTCGGTGAAGCATGTCATCTTTCTGATTTGTGTTGATATGCCAGTATCTGAGAGTAGTTCTTCCATCTTGCTATAACAGGTGCTGCTGCCCGTGATCATTACTCCGGCTTCCTTGTGTGCTGAAAATATCCTGATATTTGGGTATTTTCCTAAATCTTTATGTGAGGGAAAAGTTCAATAGATAGGAGTACCGATGGAGTATATAGTAACAATAGTTTCATTGCCGGCTACTTGTTAAGGTAGGGTCAGTCAAGCTCCCGCTATTCCCGCCTTTTTTCCCCCACCCCGAAAGTGATAGTTTGACTGCCGGCTGCTTGTTAAGGTAGGGTCAGTCTAGCTGCCACTATCCCTTCCCCTCCTTCCCCCTCCCCCCCGAAAGGTGACGTGTGGGGCTCCGGTCCAAAGAGTAATCACTAGACTCACAGCTCCCAGCACTACTCTTGGATGACAGAGAGGGTCACCTGCCAATCAACGAGCAGAACTGATGGAGATGGACTAACGTCCTGAGACTTCCCCTTTTTGGATTTAATTACCTGTGCACCTGTATGAAATTGCAGGACGTAACCCCTCATCATTGCAGCGGTAAAGAACCTGCTTTCCTGTCATCGGGATATATTACTCAAGGCTATACTGTGAAGAACGAACCGGTGGGTTATAACCAACACCTGCGACCCCCCCCCCCCCCATCATCAGCAACGGCTACAATTTCAACAACACAGTGTCACCAACACCAGACACCCCTATATATATTAGCGTTGAATTCAGTCATAATTTATATTTTTCATTTTTCATTTTCTTTAATGTAGGATTAATATTTCATATTTAAGTGTTTTATATTTTATATTTTCTATATAATAAAGTGTTTATGTTTGTCTGTTATTATTTCTTTTTCTATTCATTAATTATACTAGTGTTTTAGCGCTTATATCAGGTATTTCGCTTCCAAAATCCCGCACTTATATACACTGGTTAGCGAGGCTTCTCCCAGTCACCGAATGCTATCCTTATCTATCTGCTACCTCGAATACTAAGTTAACCTTACTGAGTTTAACACAGTTGAACAGTGGGAGATATTACATTTTAATGGGGTCAATCCCAGTGTTCCCTGAGATGGATCATAATTTATTAATTGAGACATTCTTGACACGTATGCTGACAGTATTACCCAGCCTGGGTAATACTGTCTGAAGTTGTTACAGGGCTGAGTAAGCCTTCACAAGTGGCGACCTTGCCAGGATAAACTCGACTGAATCAAGATTCAACTCCATCTCGAATCTACCATTGGAACTTCAACGCCGCATACCTGGAGAGAGTTTACCTGGAGAGAGTTTCGGGGGTCAAAGCCCCCGCGGCCCGGTCTGTGACCAGGCCTCCTGGTGGATCAGCGCCTGATCAACCAGGCTGTTGCTGCTGGCTGCACGCAAACCAACGTATGAGCCACAGCCCGGCTAATCAGGAACTGACTTTAGGTGCTTGTCCAGTGCCAGCTTGAAGACTGCCAGGGGTCTGTTGGTAATCCCCCTTATGTGTGCTGGGAGGCAGTTGAACAGTCTCGGGCCCCTGACACTTATTGTATGGTCTCTTAACGTGCTAGTGACACCCCTGCTTTTCATTGGGGGGATGGTGCATCGTCTGCCAAGTCTTTTGCTTTCGTAGTGAGACGGTTACCACCAGCCATAAGTAATCATTCTCTATGGTAAGACTACAGTACAGGTATTTAAAAGATTTGGTGATTGTTAGTCTCAATTTATTGTAAGTCAAGTCAAGGCAGGAATACTAGTTAATTCTGCCATCTATTTTTGTGTGAGCTTGAAACACTTTGGAGGATTAGACTCTAGGGACCCGAGATTTTCCAGTGACAATTTTGTTTCATTGAGCTCTTTATTATATCAAGGGAACTGTCATAGGACACTCTTGATTTGTTGGTGAGAAGATTGGATGGTCAAGTGACCCCATTCTACTTACTGTTTGCTCGGAGCCGGCATAGAACCCTTCGTTTTAATTAATACATATTGTTTAATTGAAGCAGGGATCGAGCCCTCTGGTTTATTTATAGTTTGAGCGGAGCAGGAATTGAACCCTCCGTTTTCTTTAATACCCGTTTCATTTCCCCTGATAGTTTAAGTTATTCTTGCAAGCATGGAGGAATACCAGTTTTGGATGAATGCTGGAAGTAAGTTAGGAATAACAGGGAAAAATTTAGAATCTTTCATTAGTGCTAATATCCAGGAAAGACTTGAAAGAGAGAGAGAGAGAATCGAAAGAGAAGAGAATAAGGAGAGAGAAAGAATAGAGAGAGAGAATCAAGAAAGACAGTTAGAAAGAGAAAGAGAGGATAAAAAGGAGAGAGAGAGAATTGAGAGAGAAATCCAAGAAAGACAGTTAGAAAGAGAGAGAGAAGACAAAAAGGAGCGTGATAGACTTGATCGTGAAGAAAGAACTAGAGTACGTGAGGAACAAGTTAAATTAAGGGAACTTGAGGAAAGAGCAAAGGACAGAGAATATGAGTTAAGGGAGAGAGAAAAGGATCACGAGCTCGAACAAGCTCGCCTTGAATTAGAGAATAAAAAGTTAACTTTCTCACAACAGCAATTAGATGAAGGAGTAATGGAACAACGTGCAGCTAGTGCACATATTCCAACACCTAATTTACCTCCCTTCACAGAGGGGGAAGACATAACTTCATACATTATCAGGTTTGAAAATACCGCTACCCTCTGTGAATGGCCTGCTGACACCTGGGCTACCAGGTTAGGAATGTTATTTTCTGGTACAGCTTTGAATATCTATGCAACTTTGTCGCAGGATATCATATGTAATTATAACCTACTGAAGAAGGCAATCCTTAAAGCATATCAAAAAAACACTAATTCTTACAGGAAAGATTTTAGGTATGCCACCTTACAGCCTGGCCAGAACTTTCAGCAGTTACAGGTAATACTCTTTCGTTTGTTCGACTTTTGGATAGAGAGTTCAGGAATTGATCACAGTTATGAATCTCTTAGAGACTTCATGGTTGCTGACCAGTTCCTGACAGCTCTTCCCCATCAGATACGAACATTCATCAGAGAACGTAACCTGATTAAAGCTGAGGAAGTTGCTGAGGCTGCTGACCTGTATACTGAGGCTCACAATTCCTATAAAGACCTAAAGGGATCGAACCCTAAGGGCAAGGGTTCATCAGACCTTAAGAAATCAAAGCCTCTAGTGGAAAGTAAAATGACTTCTTTTATTCCTGTTTGTCATTTGTGTGGTGTTAAGGGACATAAACGTCCAGATTGTCCTTCTAAGAAGGTCCAAAAAGTTGGAAGATGTTTTAAAGACTGTAAGTCCATTAACTGTTCAGGAACAGTTAATGGACTTAATGTATCTACAATTTTACGAGACACTGGATGCACATGTATAGTCATTTCTGATAAGCTGTTCCCAAACCTTAAAGAAACTCATTCCTCTACTATCCTTTCAGACTACTTGGGCCGTACAGACACTTTTCCTACCATCCGTTGTTACATTAGGTCTAAATGGTTCACAGGTTGGTCTGAAGCCGTACTAGCTCCCATCACTTCTTGCTCCGTACTAATAGGTAATGTAAAAGGTGCCATTCTTCCTTCTGAGGTTGATCTTTCATCACCAAAGATGGACATAAATGTTTCAGATCCTCTTTTTGTAGAGTCAGAGAAGCCCCTCGAAAGTTCAGATGAGACAATGTCTCGTGAGATTCATGTGGGATTAAAAACCAGCGATGCTACTCTCGAAAGCGAGGTAGGAGGATCACCGGTTCACTTATTAGATGAAAGTGAAGATATCACCTCCGATACTATAAATGTCTTGACTAGGGCTCAGACCAAAGCCCAGGCTTCTCCTACTGTCCATCCTTTGATTTTCCCTGACTTTAAGCCTTTAGACATATCGAAGGACTCCTTTGTCAATTTACAACGTAATTGCCCTTCTCTTCAGGATTGCCATAATGCCGCTAAACAAAATCAAGTTATCCAAAGGAAAAACTTTTCATATAAATTTGAATATATAAAAGGTATCTTGTACAAGTCAGTATTCAAATTAAATTCAGATGAGATAGACTATTCCATCTTAGTTGTTCCAAGTCAATGCAGAGAGACTGTTCTTAAAATGGCTCATGACCTGCCAGTGGCCGGACATTTCTCGCATCGTAAAACCTTAAATAAAAGTAGGGAAACCTATTTTTGGCCAAAAATGTCCTCAGATGTCACTACCTATTGTAGATCGTGTAAAGTTTACCAACTGTCATCCTCCCGAGGTACCAGGCGAGTACCTATGGTCAAAATGCCAGTCTTTACGGTACCTTTTGAAAGAGTAGCTATTGACATCGTTGGTCCTTTATCTCCACTTTCATCTGGGGGACATAGATATATATTAACATTAGTTGATTATGCTTCGAGTTTCCCTGAAGCCATACCCTTAAAGACCATAACCACTACAGAGGTGGCTGAAGCCCTTTTGTCCATCTTCTCCAGAGTAGGCGTCCCTAGAGAAATTTTGTCTGACCGTGGGACACAATTCACATCTGACTTAATGCAACTTCTATACCAACTTCTGGGAGTGAAGCCTCTCTTCACCACACCCTATCATCCCAGCTGTAATGGGAGGATTGAGCACCAGCATTCGATTCTCAAGTCCATTTTAAGGAAACTTTGCTCCCTTAAACCTAAGGAGTGGCATCGTTACCTACCCTGTGCTTTGTTTGCCATGAGGGAAGTTCCCAGTGACTCTTTGGGGTTTTCACCTTTTGAACTTCTCTATGGTAGACACGCCAGAGGCCCATTGTCCATCCTTCATGACTTATGGACTAATGAGGAGGTAAATGCTGAGGTTCAGTCTTCTTACCAGTTTCTCCTTGACCTTAGATCCAAACTTGAGGAGACCTCTGACATAGTTTCGAAAAACCTAAGCTTGTCAATGGACCAGTACAAAACCTATTTTGATTCCAAAAGTCATAGAAGTTTTAAAGTCGGGGAAGTTCTTGTACTTTTGCCGATCAAGTCAAATAAATTATTAGTAGCATGGAAAGGTCCATATAAAGTATTAAAAATTTGTGGGAAAGTTGACTACCTCATAGAAGTCAAGGGGAAACCTAAGCTTTATCATATCAACATCCTTAAGAAATATTACCGAAGAAATTCGGTTAACTGCCTTAATAACTATGACTTAGTTTTTCCACACGAACTTGATACGACAACTGAAGAATGTAAGGTGTGCGTAATTGACACCTCTAACTTAGACTATGATGAAGAACTACATGACTTGGTGACTCTTGACCACTCGGGCGCAACCAACATTAATATTAATGAATCTTTGGATGACCATAAGAGACATGAACTACTTCAATGTGTGAGTAACTTTTCAGACGTCTTTACTGATATTCCAGGTGTTACCTCCACGGTAGTCCATAAGATTGACTTAGTGACGGACAATCCTATCAAACGAAAATTATACCCAGTTCCAGTTCACCTTAGGGATGCATTTGACCGAGAGGTAGACAAATTATTAAAACTAAAGATCATTGAACCTTCAGTATCTTCATATTGTTCACCAGTAGTCATGGTTAAGAAGGAGGATAATTCATATAGACTTGCTATTGACTTCAGAGGCCTTAATGCTATAACTCGGTGGGATGCTGAGCCTATGCCCTTAATAGATAGCGATCTACACAAATTTTATGACGCTTCCTTCTTTTCAGAGATTGATATTGCGCAGGCATATCATCAAGTAATGTTAGATCCTTCTTCTAAGCAGTACACCGCTTTTCCTACACACCAAGGACTGATGCAATATAGAACTATGCCCTTCGGTTTGGTAACTGCCTGTGCTACCTACGTGAGACTGATGAGAAAGGTCTTGAGTAATATGCCAAATGTTTCAGTTTATTTTGATAACATTTACGTAATGACATTCACGTGGGGCGAACATATCCAAACATTAACAGCAGTTTTGCGTAGGTTACGGTCGCATGGCCTCACTGCCAAGCCGAAGAAATGCTTCCTTGGGTATAACAAGATTAGATATCTTGGACTGATACTTTCTAATAACTCTCCGCAGCCTCTCCCCAGTAAGATCAAAGCTTTATTAGAATTTAAATTCCCCAAAACCAAGAAGCTCATGTGTAGCTTTCTTGGTTCTGTAAATTTTTATGCACGGTTTATCCCGAACCTTACTGATCTTACAGGCATCTTATCCGACTTCCTTAAAAAGTCTGTGAAGGAACCTCTTGAACTTTCCGACGTAGCTCGGGAAAAGTTTAATGAGATTAAAAGTATCTTTTCGAAAGACCCTATACTTAAGATTCCAGATATTAATAAAACATTTTGTTTAAGAACTGATGCCTCCATTACTGGCTTAGGTGCGGTGCTACTACAATACCATGATGGTACTCCCTTCCCTGTATGCTTCCTAAGCCGGAAACTCCTTCCCGCAGAAACGATATACTCCACCATAGAAAAGGAATGTTTGGCCCTTGTGTGGGGAATCTCCAAACTTAAATTTTATTTGCTGGGAAAAGAATTCATTTTAGAAACGGACCACAAACCTTTGATATACCTAGAAACTTTTAAGGGAACCAACAGTCGACTCTTGAGGTGGACATTGGCACTCCAGGCTTTTAAGTTCCATATTGTGCATATCAATGGTTCATCCAATTATTTCTCTGACTGGTTAAGTCGTGACAGTCAGTAGAAGATTTGTTGCCTTACGCGACTTCCACATGTTAGAACTTTTTCCTCGCCTATTCTTCTTATACTCCTTGACTATAAGTCTTGGTATGGGGGAGTGTGAGGGAAAAGTTCAATATATAGGAGTAGCGATGGAGTATATAGTAACAATAGTTTCATTGCCGGCTACTTGTTAAGGTAGGGTCAGTCAAGCTCCCGCTATCCCTTCCCCTCCTTCCCCCTCCCCCCCGAAAGGTGACGTGTGGGGCTCCGGTCCAAACAGTAATCACTAGACTCACAGCTCCCAGCACTACTCTTGGATGACAGAGAGGGTCACCTGCCAATCAACGAGCAGAACTGATGGAGATGGACTAACGTCCTGAGACTTCCCCTTTTTGGATTTAATTACCTGTGCACCTGTATGAAATTGCAGGACGTAACCCCTCATCATTGTAGTGGTAAAGAACCTGCTTTCTTGTCATCGGAATATATTACTCAAGGCTATACTGTGAAGAACGAACCGGTGGGTTATAACCAACACCTGCGACCCCCCCCCCCATCATCAGCAACGGCTACAATTTCAACAACACAGTGTCACCAACACCAGACACCCCTATATATATTAGCGTTGAATTCAGTTATCATTTATATTTTTTATTTTTCATTTTCTTTAATGTAGGATTAATATTTCATATTTAAGTGTTTTATATTTTATATTTTCTATATAATAAAGTGTTTATGTTTGTCTGTTATTATTTCTTTTTCTATTCATTAATATTCCTGAGGAGGAGCCAGCCTGGGTAATACTGTCTGAAGTTGTTACAGGGCTGAGTAAGCCTTCACACTTTAAGTGCTGCAATGCATCGCTCAGGGAACGTGGCTGCTACTTTTCTTGGCGAGCCACCGTGAATATTCCCTGAATACGAGTGCCAGTAATTTCTGGTTATTATGTCGATGAGGTGATTGTTTTCATATGCCTGTGGCAAACTTTAGTCCCAGGCCAAGTTCCTCAGTTTGGGTGTCAGTAAGTAGAAAGCCAATTCATTTTGTTTTGGAATCTGGTGATTCACTATCTTTATCGGATATTCGCCTTCTCCTCCCCCCCAAACAGGACGGACATTTAATACGGACTGTGTACAAGAATCACACCAACGAAAACAGCCTCACACTTCTCACATCAGCATGCACTGTAGAACATGCAAGACCCAGTAATCTGGTTCTTCCTGCCAGAGCTCAGAATTTGCATTAATAAAGAGCTTCTCAAAATAAAAGACGACCACATAGAAAATACTTTTCATTGACTGACGTACCCTCACCACGTAATATTCTATTGTTCACACAATGCTCAACAGTGTTGTAACCCACGAAACAACCCATGTACATGCCCACCGGCTCCAGGGAGTTCCTTTATTCTTCGACAAGCCGACAAGGACGTATCAAGTGTCACCACTAAGACAATCAGTGACTTTACATTGACTCTCAGAACGAACATGGAACCAAATGATGCAGGAGTTTACAGTATACCATGAGGAGTGTGGAAACTGCTAGAAATTTCTCAATACAATTTGCAAGAAGATGAAAGTGTGTCTATGCCACGCCATCTCGCGGTGAGGGATAGAGTAACAGTTATGTGGAAAATGTGGTACATTTTCTGGTTGATTTAATCATTACGGAATGAACTTGTTTAGTTACGGAGGGAGTGTGTAAATGGGAACACCCTGGTAAACTTATAGTTTAAAACCCTTTCATTATTTTACAACGAAGGGTACCCACGACCCACTCAGAACTGTTCAAGATGTGTATTTTATCCACAATGGCATATTACCAACCATTCTGGAAACATTACCTGACTTTGTCCATTGTAAATAACGCATATCCACTTACATTTTTTACGAGCATTCCTTGCTAGAGTATAAGGTAATATTTTTGTAATATTTTTTACTTAATGTCTGCATAAATAACTCATTACGATTGTAACCAGATATAAACATGTAAATAGTTCTGGACTTCGGGTAACCATCAAGTATTTAAATGCTTAAAGAACCGGTTTAAAATCCATACAAAAACAGATGAAGAAATAACAGCATCAAGAAATTCATTAGTAAATATATCTACCAATTATGTCTGCTGTCGGTTAATGGTTCCGGGAGTCATCGCTCTCGTCAGTCGGTCTCGGAACAGACTTCCTAAAATGTAATTGAAAAATTAATTGGAATTTAAAAATGATTTAACATTTTTAATACAATGGTACATTTTCTCATTTTAAAACATTTACTACGAAATATATCAACGTGTGTATATCATGCTTAGTCTATATTACGATAAATTATTTGGTAGGGAAAATCACCAGGTGAGTAACACCTCTACGTCCATTATCATCTCCCTGTACAGGTAAGTAACACCTCTACGTCCATTATCATCTCACTGTACAGGTGAGAAACACCTCTACGTCCATTATCATCTCACTGTACAGGTGACTAACACCTCTACGTCCATTATCATCTCCCTGTACAGGTAAGTAACACCTCTACGTCCATTATCATCTCCCTGTACAGGTGAGTAACACCTCTACGTCCATTATCATCTCACTGTACAGGTGACTAACACCTCTACGTCCATTATCATCTCACTGTACAGGTGAGTAACACCTCTACGTCCATTATCATCTCACAGTACAGGTGAGTAACACCTCTACGTCCATTATCATCTCACTGTACAGGTGAGTAACACCTCTACGTCCATTATCATCTCACTGTACAGGTGAGTAACACCTCTACGTCCATTATCATCTCACTGTACAGGTGAGTAACACCTCTACGTCCATTATCATCTCCCTGTACAGGTGAGTAACACCTCTACGTCCATTATCATCTCCCTGTACAGGTGAGTAACACCTCTACGTCCATTATCATCTCACTGTACAGGTGAGTAACACCTCTACGTCCATTATCATCTCCCTGTACAGGTGAGTAACACCTCTTCTCTTGATCAATACATACATCACAAGTCAAGAATCTGAACAGCATCACTGTTCGGTGTTTCTGTTAAGAGGATCCAGAGATGACCAAAACATCGTCTGCCTGTTCCTTCTAATTCTTGAACTTAGGATTTGTTACACAGAGGTTATTGTGATTTTTTATGTGCCTGTAATAACACACATTTGTTCCCATGAGATCTGCAATATTCAGACACAATATATTAAATGATAAGTTGTTTAAACATTGTAGATCAGGAGGAGACGTCTGAAACTCACTTTATTATAATTAAAATGTTTTGTTACCTAAATCAGAAGCGTCGTG
Organism: Cherax quadricarinatus; assembly: GCF_038502225.1. NCBI lineage: Eukaryota > Metazoa > Arthropoda > Malacostraca > Decapoda > Parastacidae > Cherax > Cherax quadricarinatus. The sequence continues at coordinate 4,670,175 of NC_091362.1, forward strand.
GCCAGACTGTGGAGTGAAGTGTCGTGGCCAGACTGTGGAGTGAAGTGTCGTGGCCAGACTGTGGAGTGAAGTGTCGTGGCCAGACTGTGGAGTGAAGCGTCGTGGCCAGACTGTGGAGTGAAGCGTCGTGGCCAGACTGTGCAGTGAAGTGTCGTGGCCAAACTGTGCAGTGAAGTGTCGTGGCCAGACTGTGCAGTGAAGCGCCGTGGCCAGACTGTGCAGTGAAGTGTCGTGGCCAAACTGTGCGGTGAAGTGTCGTGGCCAGACTGTGCAGTGAAGAGTCGTGGCCAGTCTGTGCAGTGAAGTGTCGTGGCCAGACTGTGCAGTGAAGTGTCGTGGCCAGACTGTGCAGTGAAGTGTCGTGGCCAGACTCTGGACGAAGTGTCGTGACCAGACTGTGCAGTGAAGTGTCGTGGCCAAATTGTGGAGTGAAGTGTCGTGGCCAAATTGTGGAGTGAAGCGTCGTGGCCAGACTGTAGATTGAAGCGTCGTGGCCAGACTGTGGAGTGAAGCGTCGTGGCCAGACTGTGGAGTGAAGCGTCGTGGCCAGACTGTGGAGTGAAGCGTCGTGGCCAGACTGTAGAGTGAAGCGTCGTGGCCAGACTGTGGAGTGAAGTGTCGTGATCAGACTGTGGAGTGAAGCGTCGTGGCCAGACTGGAGAGTGAAGTGTCGTGACCAAACTGTGGAGTGAAATGTCGTGGCCAGACTTTGGAGTAAAGTGTCGTGGCCAGACTGTGGAGTGAAGCGTCGTGGCCAGACTGTGGAGTGAAGTGTCGTGGCCAGATTGTGCAGTGAAGCGCCGTGGCCAGACTGTGGAGTGAAGCGTCGTGGCCAGACTGTGGAGTGAAGCGTCGTGGCCAGACTGTGGAGTGAAGCGTCGTGGCCAGACTGTGGAGTGAAGCGTCGTGGCCAGACTGTGGAGTGAAGCGTCGTGGCCAGACTGTGGAGTAAAGTGTCGTGGCCAGACTGTGGAGTGAAGCGTCGTGGCCAGACTGTGGAGTGAAGCGTCGTGGCCAGACTGTGGAGTGAAGCGTCGTGGCCAGACTGTGGAGTGAAGCGTCGTGGCCAGACTGTGGAGTAAAGTGTCGTGGCCAGACTGTGGAGTGAAGCGTCGTGGCCAGACTGTGGAGTGAAGCGTCGTGGCCAGACTGTGCAGTGAAGCGTCGTGGCCAGACTCTGGAGTGAAGCGTCGTGGCCAGACTGTAGAGTGAAGCGTCGTGGCCAGACTATGAAGTGAAGCGTCGTGGCCAGACTGGAGAGTGAAATGTCGTGGCCAGACTGTGGAGTGAAGTGTCGTGGCCAGACTGTGGAGTAAAGTGCCGTGGCCAGACTGTGGAGTGAAGCGTCGTGGCCAGACTGTGGAGTAAAGTGTCGTGGCCAGACTGTGGAGTGAAGCGTCGTGGCCAGACTGTGGAGTGAAGCGTCGTGGCCAGACTGTGGAGTGAAGCGTCGTGGCCAGACTGTGGAGTAAAGCGTCGAGGCCAGACTGTGGAGTGAAGCGTCGTGGCCAGACTGTGGAGTGAAGTGTCGTGGCCAGACTGTGCAGTGAAGTGTCGTCGCCAGACTCTGGACGAAGTGTCGTGACCAGACTGTGCAGTGAAGTGTCGTGGCCAAATTGTGGAGTGAAGTGTCGTGGCCAAATTGTGGAGTGAAGCGTCGTGGCCAGATTGTAGAGTGAAGCGTCGTGGCCAGACTGTGGAATGAAGCGTCGTGGCCAGACTGTGGAGTGAAGCGTCGTGGCCAGACTGTAGAGTGAAGCGTCGTGGCCAGACTGTGGAGTGAAGTGTCGTGATCAGACTGTGGAGTGAAGCGTCGTGGCCAGACTGGAGAGTGAAGTGTCGTGGCCAAACTGTGGAGTGAAATGTCGTGGCCAGACTGTGGAGTAAAGTGTCGTGGCCAGACTGTGGAGTGAAGCGTCGTGGCCAGACTGTGGAGTGAAGTGTCGTGGCCAGATTGTGCAGTGAAGCGCCGTGGCCAGACTGTGGAGTGAAGCGTCGTGGCCAGACTGTGGAGTGAAGCGTCGTGGCCAGACTGTGGAGTGAAGCGTCGTCGCCAGACTGTGGAGTGAAGCGTCGTGGCCAGACTGTGGAGTGAAGCGTCGTGGCCAGACTGTGGAGTGAAGTGTCTTGGCCAGACTGTGGAGTGAAGCGTCGTGGCCAGACTGTGGAGTAAAGTGTCGTGGCCAGACTGTGGAGTGAAGCGTCGTGGCCAGACTGTGGAGTGAAGCGTCGTGGCCAGACTGTGCAGTGAAGCGTCGTGGCCAGACTCTGGAGTGAAGCGTCGTGGCCAGACTGTAGAGTGAAGCGTCGTGGCCAGACTGTGGAGTGAAGCGTCGTGGCCAGACTGGAGAGTGAAATGTCGTGGCCAGACTGTGGAGTGAAGTGTCGTGGCCAGACTGTGGAGTAAAGTGCCGTAGCCAGACTGTGGAGTGAAGCGTCGTGGCCAGACTGTGGAGTAAAGTGTCGTGGCCAGACTGTGGAGTGAAGCGTCGTGGCCAGACTGTGGAGTGAAGCGTCGTGGCCAGACTGTGGAGTGAAGCGTCGTGGCCAGACTGTGGAGTAAAGCGTCGAGGCCAGACTGTGGAGTGAAGCGTCGTGGCCAGACTGTGGAGTGAAGCGTCGTGGCCAGACTGTGGAGTAAAGTGTCGTGGCCAGACTGTGGAGTGAAGCGTCGTGGCCAGACTGTGGAGTGAAGCGTCGTGGCCAGACTGTGGAGTAAAGTGTCGTGGCCAGACTGTGGAGTGAAGCGTCATGGCCAGACTGTGCAGTGAAGCGTCATGGCCAGACTGTGCAGTGAAGCGTCATGGCCAGACTGTGCAGTGAAGCGTCGTGGCCAGACTCTGGAGTGAAGCGTCGTGGTCATAATGGTACTCACCTCCAATCAATGTACGATCCTTCTTTCAATTTTTATTATTGATTTTTGTGTATATTTTATATTTTAAGCAGCTTAAATTTTACTATAAATAAAATATATAAAAGTGTGCATAAATTTTACTAGGTTAAATAATTTTTTCATTAATAATCCAAGAAACAACAAAGTACTGTCACCAGGCGAGGAGTCTCATCTTGTCAAGGTTATAAACACAGAGATGGTTTTCTCTCAGTCAGTATGAGCTGAATGTTTGTTTCTGTCTTTATTTTAGTGGCTAAAATATTTTTTTATTGGTGTAGCAGTGCATATGATAAAGAAAGTGGTGTGTGTGTGATAGAGGAAGCATGAAAGAGGAAGTAGTGTGTTTGAAAGAGGAAGTATTGTGAGTGAAAGAGGAAATAGTGTGTATGATAGAGATATGAAAGAGGAGGTATGGAAGAAGGAGTAGTGTGTGTGAAAGAGGAAGTATGTAAGAGGAAGTAGTGTGTGTGAAAGAGGAAGTTTGGAAAGAAGAAGTATGAAAGAGGAAGTAGTGAGTATGAAAGAGGAAACAATGGTGTAAATCACAACTGTTTTGAGTTAATTGTATATGAATAATTACACAACAAATGACATCAACCTAAATGAAAATATGAACCCAATAAATTATAAGTTAAAACAAAACCAGGGAGACTTGACCTGGTGACCAACCCTACTTTATCTCCCGGTGATCCAACCTTCCAAGGAGACTCGACCTGGCGACCATCTTGCCCACCAAGCTTCTCTTATTTTTATATTTTCTCTCTTATATCTTATGTTAAAGTCGTTATATTATCTTTTGTTATATTATGTTTTGCTATGTAATGTTTTGTTATATTTTGTTATGCTATATTACGGTTTATGTTATGTTTTATTATATTATGTTTTGTTACTTTGCTATTAACATATCAGAATATACAAAACAACCACAGTGAAAAAATAGTGTACTTGCAAGCGCATCCTTTATTTCTGAAGTGATTTTTCACAGTGGTTGTTTTACTGTTTACTGTTATGTTACTACATATCAATATACATTATTACTTTTCCAGTCTTAGGGTGGTAAGTGTACTAGGTCAAGTGGTGGTGATGGAGGCAAAGAATATACACAGCTTCAAGAATAGACATGATTAGTCCCTGTAGACCAGAAATCAACAAAATTGGTAAAATAATGTAATGAAGCGGGACCGGGAGCTATGAATCAAGCACTGTAAAATAATTTTTATTAAGTAATTAGTTGGTGAGTGAAGACATGAAAGAACTTGTCTAAGTACTTACTTGTCTTCACTTATCAGAGTTAACTTTTATATGCCAGTGTTGTTCATGTCAGTGTTGTTCATGTCAGTGTTGTTCACGTACAACACTATTATTGTAAAAAAAACACCAGTGTTGCTCATGTCAGTGTTGTTCATGTCTGTGTTGTTCGTGTCAGTGTTGTTCATGTGTGTGCTGTTCGTGTCAGTGTTATTCATGTCAGTGTTATCCGTGTCAGTGATGTTCGTGTCAGTGTCATTCATGTCAGTGTTGTCCATGTCAGTGTTGTTCACGTACAACACTAACTATTATTGTAAAGGGAAACACCAGTATTGTTTATAACAGTGTTGTTCATGTTCAACACTAACTATAACTGTAAGGGTGAACACCAGTGTTGTTCTTGTATGTGTTCATTCATCATACTGAACATTAATGTTGTTCTTGTATGTGTTCATTCATCATAGTGAACACTAATGTTGTTCTTGTATGTGTTCATTCATCATAGTGAACACTAATGTTGTACTTGTATGTGTTCATTTATCACAGTGAACATTAATGTTGTTCTTGTATATGTTCACCCATCATAGTGAACATTAATGTTGTTCTTGTATACGTTCACCCATCATAGTGAACATTAATGTTGTTCTTGTATATGTTCACTCATCATAGTGAACATTAATGTTGTTCTTGTATACGTTCACCAATCATAGTGAACATTAATGTTCTTCTTGTATATGTTCACCCATCATAGTGAACATTAATGTTGTTCTTGTATACGTTCACCAATCATAGTGAACATTAATGTTGTTCTTGTATATGTTCACTCATCATAGTTAATCAACATGAATGTTGTTCTTATGTGTTCATTCATCGCAGTAAACATCAATATTGTTCTTGGTTGTGACAGCCACTTATGCATATACGTATACAGTATGTATATTCATACGTATAGAGATGCTCAAATATTCAAAAATACATGCATACATTTAAAAATCATACATACATACATATATAACCCGCACATAGGAGACTAAAACTTATGACGACTTTTCAGTGGGAATTGGACCAGTAACCAGTCACAGGGAAACGCAAAAGGTTGATAATAACGGTGATAATAAAATCATCAGGACGACGTCCCGACACGAGTCTTTTGCAGACGGTGACCTGTCACTGACTCCTGAAGCAGTGTCGGTGTTTGTACACGTGACGTACATATTTGTGTACATGTTTGCTTGTGTGTGTGTGTGTGTGTGTGTGTGTGTGTGTGTGTGCGTAGCGTAGAAGTGTTAGGTGTGGGTGCGTGTGTATTTGTGTTTACATACCAGTAATACTGAAAGGAGAGGATTGTATGCATTATTGAATAAATGTATGTGTATGTTCGATACAGAGGATTGTGTGTGTGTGTGTGTGTGTGTGTGTGTGTGTTGCTTATTCGTGCGTCTGTATGTGTGATGTGTGTGTGGAATGTGTAAGTGGAAATACAGAACTGAGTGTACAGAAGAGTGCGCACTTGTATCACCATACCACGCAAATAAAGAAGATCAATAAAAAGAAAAAAGGTACGTATATGATAACAATTAATTACAGGAAACACGAAGACTCACACACCGACACTAATCTACGTACATAAAAAAAATCACAAATACACTTTCACAATTAAACAATAGAAGAAGCTAATAACTGATACAAGTACAATATTAAATGTAAATATATGTTCATTTTTTTTCATAGAGTGGCCAATTCTTGGTGGGCTAACTGGGTGAGAGATCTTTCTTGTCTTAGGGAGTCGCCGTTCGAGTCTTTCCAGGTGGATGTTATTACAAATAGCAGATTTTCTGAGTGTCCTCCTGTCATAACATCTGCCTTTGTAAACTGATATTAATACACCTGTTTAGTAATATCATATATGGACAGTATTTCAAGGGTGGCTAAAACGCTGACCTCAGGGAAGTGGTGAAGGGTATATGGATGAGAACTTAGAACTAAAGACCTGAGGTGGGACTGCTGACCTCAGGAAAGTGGTAAAAGGTGTATACCTGGAATCACGGACTTAAGGTTGGGCTGCTGACCTCAGGAAAGTGGTGAAAGGTATATACCTGGAACTACGGACCTGGAGTGGGACTGCTGACCTTGGGGAAGTGGTGAAGGGTGTATGGATGAACATTTGGAACCACGGACCTGAGGTGGGACTGCTGACATCAGGGAGCTGGTGAAAGGTGTATGGATGAATACTTGGAACCACAGACCGGGGGTAGCACTGGGTAAGGCATCAAAAATATGGAGAAGAATTTCCAGAACTTTAAGCGAAAGGAAGACATCCGGGGGCCCACGGATAAATTCCCTGGGAGGTGGGGAAGGCTTAGATCCAAGAGTGTAGGATAGGAAGTGGGGAAGGGAGAATATCTGGCAGGGCCTGGTAACTCAGAGATAACTTTAAGGCTGACAGTGGTCGCAATCTTTTGCCCTATACTAAACATACTACTAGTACTACTACTACTCCTAACAATAATAATGACAATAATAATAATTATTATTATTATTATATAATATAGTATATATATAATTATTATCATTATTATTATAATTATTATATAATAATAGAGAATCATATATACATTTACTATATAATTAGTATTATTAGTTTCACGTGCCCGGCAGGTATAAGGAAACATGCTCAGTGTTTCACCAATGATAAAATTCCTTTTTTTCTCCTGTTTTACATGGATCGATCCCGGTAAGTTTCCTTACACTTGCTGCTCCTGTTCACCTAGCAGTAAGTAGGTACCCGAGTGTTAGTCGACTGTTTATTGTCTGCATAAACCAGGGCTTCCTATGTAGTATGTCAATGTTGTCTAGGTCTGTAATAGTTGTATCATGAGATTATGAGATTATTATTATTATTATTATTATTATTATTATTATTATTATTATTATTATTATTATTATTATTATTATTATTATATAATTAATAAGTTACGTTTACAGAGCTTTATAAAGGTAAGCTGATAAGCTGTATTTCGAGCGACCTCTTGCCTATACGTGAAGCTTTCCTCTGTATAGTGTCGTTTGTTCAAACGTACCAGACATCACACATCCTTGTATAAAACACATAGTGACATTACACATTGTTATGTAAGACTTACAGTGACATCACACATCGTCATCTAAGACTCACACATCACTTTCTAAGACTCAAAGTGACATCACACATCGTTTACCAAGACTCACAGTGACATCACTCATCGTTATTTAAGACCTACAGTAACATCGCTCATCTTTATCTAAGGCTCACAGTGACATCACACATAGTTGTCTAAGTATATCAGAAGAGTCATTCTTTAGCTATGGAACTGTTCCTAATGATTCTAAGTGTTTTAACTACTTTACAGTAGGGACAAGTTTGCCTTCGCTCACTCTAAACTTAATGTTTAATATCCTATCCATAAGATGCATCAACTATTACGTATTAAAGCCGTTCGGTAGAGGATGATTCAATTATATACATTATTTATATATTTTAGTAACTCCTCATAGAGTAAGCAGGTGAGTGGACAGTGATGGTGAACCAGTGACCTCCAGGTGGCTGGGTCTGGTAACCCAGAACTAACTCTGAGGTTGACAGTAGCTGCAAACTCTTATTTTTTACCATATTTTGGCCTGATATCTCATAATTGATGATAGTCAGGCTATGGTTATATTAATGCCCATTATGTATAAATAATATTCTACACATTGAATCAAAACTATCAAAACTGTCCCGTAGCATGATCACTAGCACACTTAGGTGACATACTGAGGTCCGGGGTCGATCCCCGGTACAGGAGGAAACATTAGGACGTATTTCCTTAAGACACCTGCTGTCCATGTTCACCCATCAATCAAATAGGTACCTGGGCGTTAGTCGACTGGTGTGAGTGGCATCCTGGGGACAAAACTCACATAATTTGCCCAAAATTCTCTGCATAACAAGGGGGTTTTCCGTATATTAGAAAGTAATTGATATCAGCTAGGCCTGTATACATTGTTCACGTACTTGTAGGAATAAAGATTATTATTACTTTTAGTAGTAGTAGTAGTAGTAGTAGTAGTAGTATAAGGTCTGACTTTGGGTTTGTGAGGTTGAATTTCCAGTAGTCACAATCGAGGAGAGAGTGGTATCAGTAACCTCGGCATTCCTAAGTCCTGCAAGAGTCTTGGATGAATGTCAATTTTCATCAGTGAGTTGTTAACGTTCTTTATCACGCTCATCTATAACTTCTGAGTAATTAATTTCCCTCAACTTCTATTTTATGAAAATTACAAGATCAAATATAGATGTTTTGAATCATCTTCAATTAAACTTGCTAACACAATTAAGTAGGATAGTCGAACATTTTTTCAACGGCCCAGCCATATCCCACCGAGGCAGGGTGACCTAAAAACAAAAACGAACGTTTCTCTTTTTAAGTTTAGTAATGTATACAGGAGAAGAGGTCACTAGCCCCTTGCTCCGCCTCTTACGACACGCATGGCTTACGGAGGAAGAACTCTGTTCCATTTCACCATGGAGAGTGAAGTATATACTTTATCGAAATCCAGAGGTCAAATCGTATCAAAGCAGAGAAACAGCAGTAGCTACTGTGGTTCCAAGCTTCTCAGCATTCAACATTGACGCCTCGGGCTACACACACTCAGCAATTGACTTTCCAGATGTACTATATGTGTCGCATTTGCTGCCAAGATCTCTAATATATATAATCTTTTATTTTTCAATTTTAATAACATTATTACTGAAGGAAAATTATCTTCATGGTATGTTTGATTTGAGAAAAAAGACGATTAATATAACTTAAATCAATAGATTTCATTTTATGTCTGGCAATGTTATATAAATTTTACCCCTACAAGATTGTGGACGACGTCACTGCAGATCAAGTGTTGAATATTTCAAAGAAAGATTTTCACTTTTCAAACGGGACTGTCTAACAAGTTTAAAAACTATGAACTCCTTGTACACCAGGTTTACATTCGCAGGAATGTAAAAATAATGCAGAATGCTAAATTATTACGTAGTGTATTTATTATGTAGTGTGTTGGTGAATACTGTATAAAAAAAAACGCTCCATATATAATGTCAATTTCGGGGATTTATTCTGAAACCTGACGTGTATTATTCCTGGTTATTCAGAGAGGAGAGTGAGATATGTGTGCTAGTTAGTGGGGTGCAGCACCTGCAGCAACATGTCCTAAGACGTCACAGTTTGTTTCTTGCAGGGAATTTTTTTTAATGTAATACCATAGGTTATTTTATTGTTTTAAGTGTTCTCATTTTTACCTGTAAGGCCCTAGTGTGCAAAGGCCTGTTTAAGTTTTGGGAGAGTACTAGTTCAGCTTTCAGGTTGAGTAGCAAGACGTCACAGTTTGTTTTTTGCAGGGACTTTTTTTTGTAATGTAATACCATTGGTTATTTTATTGTTCTAAGAGCCCTCATGTTTACCTGTAAGGCCCTAATCTGCAGAGCCCTGCTTAAGTTTTGGGAGAGTACTAGTTCAGCTTGCAGGTTGAGTAGCCTGCAGAAAGGTGGGGGTGTCATGGAGCCTCCCTGTTAATAAATGATAGTGTTTTACTTACTAGCAGCAGTGTGCTAGTGAGCTTAGGTGAATATTGGGTAAATGTGTACTCGTATGTAGTAGAGTAGATTGTAGGTTGCATATAACCCTAATATATATATATATACATATATATACATATATATATATATATATATATTATATATATATATATTATATTTATATATATATATATATATATATATATATATATATATATATATATATATATATATATATACATATATATACATATATATATATATATATATATATATATATATATATTATATATTATATATATTTATATATATAATATATATATATATATATATATAGACTATATAAACATTATATATATAATATATGTATATACATCATATATATATATATATATATATATATATATATATATATATATATATATATATATATATATATATATATATATATATATATATATATATATATATATTTTTTTTCAACAAGTCGGCCGTCTCCCACCGAGGCAGGGTGACCCAAAAAAAAAGAAAGAAAATCCCCAAAAAGAAAATACTTTCATCATCATTCAACACTTTCACCACACTCACACATTATCACTGTTTTTGCAGAGGTGCTCAGAATACAACAGCTTAGAAGCATACACATATAAAGATACACAACATATCCCTCCAAACTGCCAATATCCCAAACCCCTCCTTTAAAGTGCAGGCATTGTACTTCCCATTTCCAGGACTCAAGTCCGACAATATGAAAATAACCGGTTTCCCTGAATCCCTTCACTAAATATTACCCTGCTCACACTCCAACAGATCGTCAGGTCCCAAGTACCATTCGTCTCCATTCACTAATATCTAACACGCTCACGCACGCTTGCTGGAAGTCCAAGCCCCTTGCCCACAAAACCTCCTTTACCCCCTCTCTCCAACCCTTTCGAGGACGACCCCTACCCCGCCTTCCTTCCCCTATAGATTTATATACTTTCCATGTCATTCTACTTTGATCCATTCTCTCTAAATGACCAAACCACCTCAACAACCCCTCTTCTGCCCTCTGACTAATACTTTTATTAACTCCACACCTTCTCCTAATTTCCACACTCCGAATTTTCTGCATAATATTTACACCACACATTGCCCTTAAACAGGACATCTCCACTGCCTCCAACCGTCTCCTCGCTGCTGCATTTACCACCCAAGCTTCACACCCATATAAGAGTGTTGGTACTACTATACTTTCATACATTCCCTTCTTTGCCTCCATAGATAACGTTTTTTGACTCCACATATACCTCAACGCACCACTCACCTTTTTTCCCTCATCAATTCTATGATTAACCTCATCCTTCATAAATCCATCCGCCGACACGTCAACTCCCAAGTATCTGAAAACATTCACTTCTTCCATACTCCTCCTCCCCAATTTGATATCCAATTTTTCTTTATCTAAATCATTTGACACCCTCATCACCTTACTCTTTTCTATGTTCACTTTCAACTTTCTACCTTTACACACATTCCCAAACTCATCCACTAACCTTTGCAATTTTTCTTTAGAATCTCCCATAAGCACAGTATCATCAGCAAAAAGTAACTGTGTCAATTCCCATTTTGAATTTGATTCCCCAAAATTTAATCCCACCCCTCTCCCGAACACCCTAGCATTTACTTCCTTTACAACCCCATCTATAAATATATTAAGCAACCATGGTGACATTACACATCCCTGTCTAAGACCTACTTTTACCGGGAAGTATTCTCCCTCTCTTCTACACACCCTAACCTGAGCCTCACTATCCTCATAAAAACTCTTTACAGCATTTAATAACTTACCACCTATTCCATATACTTGCAACATCTGCCACATTGCTCCTCTATCCACTCTATCATATGCCTTTTCTAAATCCATAAATGCAATAAAAACTTCCCTACCTTTATCTAAATACTGTTCACATATATGCTTCAATGTAAACACTTGATCTACACATCCCCTACCCACTCTGAAACCTCCTTGCTCATCCGCAATCCTCCATTCTGTCTTACCTCTAATTCTTTCAATTATAACCCTACCGTACACTTTTCCTGGTATACTCAGTAAGCTTATTCCTCTATAATTTTTACAGTCTCTTTTGTCCCCTTTCCCTTTATATAAAGGGACTATACATGCTCTCCGCCAATCCCTAGGTACCTTCCCCTCTTTCATACATTTATTAAACAGAAGTACCAACCACTCCAACACTATATCCCCCCCTGCTTTTAACATTTCTGTCATGATCCCATCAGTTCCAGCTGCTTTACCCCCTTTCATTTTACGTAATGCCTCACGTACCTCCCCCACACTTACATTCTGCTCTTCTTCACTCCTAAAAGATGGTATACCTCCCTGACCAGTGCATGAAATTACTGCCTCTGTTTCTTCCTTAACATTTAAAAGTTCCTCAAAATATTCTCGCCATCTACCTAATACCTCCATCTCCCCATCTACTAACTCCCCTACTCTGTTTTTAACTGACAAATCCATATTTTCCCTAGGCTTTCTTAACTTGTTTAACTCACTCCAAAATTTTTTCTTATTTTCATTAAAATTTCTTGACAGTGCCTCTCCCACTCTATCATCTGCTCTCCTTTTGCACTCTCTCACCACTCTCTTTACCTTTCTTTTACTCTCCATGTACTCTGCTCTTCTTATAACACTTCTGCTTTGTAAAAACCTCTCATAAGCTACCTTTTTCTCTTTTATCACACCCTTTACTTCATCATTCCACCAATCACTCCTGTATATACATATATATTTATATAAGTAATATATATATAATATATATATATATATATATATATATATATATATATATATATATATACATATATATATATATATATATATATATATATATATATATATATATATATATATATATATATATATATATATATACATGCATATATAGTATATATATATATATATATATATATATATATATATATATATATATATATATATATATATATATATATATATATATATATATATATATATATATATATATATACATATATATATATATATACATATATATATATATATATATATATATATATATATATATATATATATATATATATATATATATATATATATATATATATATATATTATTGTAACCACGAACGAGTGGTATTGATCAATAACAACACCAAACAGGGATGAGAATGAAATTAGCTTAGAAGCTCCAACACCTCAGTATGCCCTCGGATAGCCGCCAAACAGCTAGCTGTGTGCTAGCTGCGCCATCCTTGTAGGGTTGGGTGGTCCTGTGTTTTAAAGCGTCATGTGAAGATAGGGAAGCTGTGATTTCGTGTATAGGGCAAGGAGGAATAACATCTTGTAGGAGTGAGGAAGAGCCAGTTGTGAGTGTGGGGGAAGTTCGTGAGGCAGTAGGTAAAATGAAAGGGGGTAAGGCAGCCGGGATTGATGGGATAAAGATAGAAATGTTAAAAGCAGGTGGGGATATAGTTTTGGAGTGGTTGGTGCAATTATTTAATAAATGTATGGAAGAGGGTAAGGTACCTAGGGATTGGCAGAGAGCATGCATAGTTCCTTTGTATAAAGGCAAAGGGGATAAAAGAGAGTGCAAAAATTATAGGGGGATAAGTCTGTTGAGTGTACCTGGTAAAGTGTATGGTAGAGTTATAATTGAAAGAATTAAGAGTAAGACGGAGAATAGGATAGCAGATGAACAAGGAGGCTTTAGGAAAGGTAGGGGGTGTGTGGACCAGGTGTTTACAGTGAAACATATAAGTGAACAGTATTTAGATAAGGCTAAAGAGGTCTTTGTGGCATTTATGGATTTGGAAAAGGCGTATGACAGGGTGGATAGGGGGGCAATGTGGCAGATGTTGCAAGTGTATGGTGTAGGAGGTAGGTTACTGAAAGCAGTGAAGAGTTTTTACGAGGATAGTGAGGCTCAAGTTAGAGTATGTAGGAAAGAGGGAAATTTTTTCCCAGTAAAAGTAGGCCTTAGACAAGGATGTGTGATGTCACCGTGGTTGTTTAATATATTTATAGATGGGGTTGTAAGAGAAGTAAATGCGAGGGTCTTGGCAAGAGGCGTGGAGTTAAAAGATAAAGAATCACACACAAAGTGGGAGTTGTCACAGCTGCTCTTTGCTGATGACACTGTGCTCTTGGGAGATTCTGAAGAGAAGTTGCAGAGATTGGTGGATGAATTTGGTAGGGTGTGCAAAAGAAGAAAATTAAAGGTGAATACAGGAAAGAGTAAGGTTATGAGGATAACAAAAAGATTAGGTGATGAAAGATTGAATATCAGATTGGAGGGAGAGAGTATGGAGGAGGTGAACGTATTCAGATATTTGGGAGTGGACGTGTCAGCGGATGGGTCTATGAAAGATGAGGTGAATCATAGAATTGATGAGGGAAAAAGAGTGAGTGGTGCACTTAGGAGTCTGTGGAGACAAAGAACTTTGTCCTTGGAGGCAAAGAGGGGAATGTATGAGAGTATAGTTTTACCAACGCTCTTATATGGGTGTGAAGCGTGGGTGATGAATGTTGCAGCGAGGAGAA
>NC_091362.1:4689483-4726983 GCF_038502225.1 Cherax quadricarinatus
TAATGTTAAGTGAGCCAGTCAGTGTTACCAGGTTCAGAGCTATCGAGACTGAACTTCCCGTTCCCCTTCATGACAGTGTTGCCAGTTAACATGATGCCAGTTAACACTTCTTCCCGGGAGTCAGTGTTACCAAGCCATGAGCCAAGGAGGCTGCTTCTTCGCCAGTGTTACCACACTACCATCCCTTTCTTAACCTGCTAGTATCACCTGGTAGTGAGCAAGGGAGACTGACTTTCCCTTCCCCTTCCAGTGTTGCCATTGGTGAACCACAGAGTCGCTGACCTTCCTCACGTCAGCTTTGCCAGATAGACCTAACTAGGCTATCTTTCGCCAGTATTGCCAACAAGTAAGCCAGGGAGGCAACCCTTAACAAGTTTTGCCAAGCGGTGAGCAAGAAAGGCTTGTCATACCCTGCAAGTATTGCCAAATGGTGAGCCAGAGAGACTAGCCCTTCATAGCCTCAGCAGTGTTGCCAGGTAGAGAGCCAGGAAAGTTAAGCCCTCCTAGTCGCCCGGCAGTGTTGCCAAGTGGCGAACCAGGACTGGTGCCAGGTGGTGCGCCAGGGAGAACCCCAAGCAGTGTTGCGAGGTGGCGAGAAAGTGAAGTTAAGACTTCCCAGCGACCAGCAGTATTGCCAGATGGTGACCCAGGGAGGCCTCAGGCAGTGATACCAGGTGATGAACCAGAGAGACTAATTGGTATTAACATTCAACAGTGTTGCCAAATGGTAAACCAGAAATCCTAAACCCTCCTAACCCCAACCAGTGTTGCCAGGTGGTGAGGTAGGAAGGCTAAACCCTCCTAGTACCTAGTAGTGTTGTCAGGTGGTGAGACAGAAGGCTAATCTTCCTAGCCCTCAGCAGTGTTGCCAGGTGGTGAGCCAAGAAGACTAAACATTCCTAGCCCCAAACAGTGTTGCCAGGTGGTGAGCCAGGAAGGCTAAACACTCCTAGACCCCAGCAGTGTTGCCAGGTGGTGGCACACTCAGCTGGTGATTAGTGCCGCCCGCCTAGGCTAGTCAGCCGCTCATCTTTATGCGAGGAGGACATGCAAGCCTCTCTCACTCACACTCAACCTTTTTCACATATATTATGTTGAAAAAACTTTTAACATAGATTGTCGTAGTTCCTGAAACTTATTGATAGATAAATTACTTAGGCATAAATACGCATATAATTGTATATATATATATATATATATATATATATATATATATATATATATATATATATATATATATATATATATATATATATATATATATATATATATATATATATATATATATATATATATATATATTTACTTGTTTTTCATTAATATCATTTCAGTTATGAAAAAGCATGGAAAAAAAATTGACATTCTGACCTGGATAGAGTGTAAGTATGACTCATTATGTTTTAACGAGGCACAAACATCAAAGACTGTAGGATGTGGGTCTTGAGGACCACCTCTCCTTACTCCTTGAAACATACTCCACAACACACACACACGCACACACACACACACACACACACACACACACACACACACACACACACACACACACACACACACACACACACACACACACACAAAACAAACACACACACACACACACACACACACACACACACACACACACACACACACACACACACACACACACACACACACACACACATTGAAGGACAGACATTGAAGGAACTAGGACATGTGCAAGGACCTTACCAGATACCTGTGGGGGCCAGGAACAGGTGAGCAGGAAGGACAAACCAAGAAGCATAGGGGCCATAACTAGGGAAGGGACTGAAGGAAGGAACACTCCACGGGAAGGAACTAAAACACTTCAGAGGATGCAATGGAAGTCACAGTGGGAGGTGGAAAGGGAGAGATCCGTGTTTGTCTATGGGCTAGACGAAGCTAAAGGGAAAACTTATGATGAAAGAAAGCAGGAGGAGAAAAAAGCGATTGAAGATATCATGAAGGTGATAGGCGAGGGGGACATGACCCACGTGGCAAATTTTCGGAGAATTGGGTGGTTCACAAAGAAAAGGAATCGGCCTCTCATTTATTTTCAAGGCAGAATCAACCCGAACCACGATCCTGCAGGAGAAAGCACGGTTGAGAGGCAAGCAGGAGTTCCGGAGTGTGTACCTCGATCGAGACAGAACACAGGACGAAATGAAGACAATGAAAGAGAGAGTTCAAAAACGAAAGGAGAAATGGGAGGAAATGAAAAAGGAGAGCAGAATAACCCAGGATCAAATGGAAGGACAAGCGCATCCCCCAGAAACACCTGCAGAAGGACTCCAGCCACGACACCCCCAAGGCAACTGAACAATCCAAACCAACCATCACACACCGATCCCTTTGTTTCCACCCCCCGCACCACAGTTACAGTATTAGAACAGAAGTTGAAGATTTGGTACACAAATGCAGATGGATTAACGAATAAACATGAGGAATGGCAAGAAAGAATCAATGAGAAGTCCCCAGACATCATAGCAGTTACAGAAACAAAACTCACGGAGACAATAACAGATGCAATCTTCCCACCAGGATACCAGATCATGAGGAAAGATAGAAGGGGCAGGGGGGGAGGTGGGGTTGCTCTGCTTGTAAAAAACAGATGGAAATTCGAGAAAATGGAAGGCATAGATGAGACGGGAGAAAGAGACTACATAGCAGGTACACTTCAGTCGGGGGAACACAAAGTGGTCATTGCAGTGATGTATAATCCACCACAGAACTGCAGGAGGCCAAGAGAGGAATATGAAGAGAGCACAGAGCAATGGTGGACACACTTGCTAAGGTGGCAAGAAGAGCTCACTCCAGCAAAGCAAAGTTTCTTGTTATGGGGGATTTCAACCACTGGGAGATTGACTGGGAAAACCTGGAGCCACATGGGGGTCCAGAAACATGGAGAGCCAGGATGTTGGACGTGGTGCTGGAAAACCTCATGCACCAACATGTTAAGGACACTACCAGAGTGAGAGGGGAGGATGAGCCAGCAAGATTGGATCTTGTGTTCACCCTGGGCAGCTCAGACATTGAGGACATCAAGTATGAGAGTCCCCTAGGAGCTAGCGACCACGTGGTTCTGTGCTTTGAATACATAGTAGAGCTGCAAGTGGAGAGAATAACAGGAGTTGAATGGGGAAAGCCTGACTATAAAAGAGGGGACTACATAGGGTTGAAGAACTTCCTGCGGGAGGTCCAGTGGGACAGAGAACTGGCAGGAAAGCCAGTAAATGAAATGATGGAATATGTAACAACAAAATGCAAGGAAGCAGTGGAAAGGTTTATTCCCAAGGGCAACAGTAACAACGGGAAGACCAGAACGAGCCCCTGGTTTACCTGACGGTGTAAAGAGGCAAAAACAAAGTGCAATAGAGAATGGAAAAAGTACAGAAGGCAGAGAACACCCGAAAATAGGGAGATCAGTCGCAGAGCCAGGAATGAGTACGCACAGGTAAGGAGGGAGGCCCAGCGACAGTATGAAAATGACATAGCATCGAGAATCAAGACTGACCCGAAACTGTTGTATAGCCACATCAGGAGGAAGACAACAGTCAAAGACCAGGTGATCAGATTAAGGACAGAAGGTGGAGAACTCACAAGAAATGATCAGGAGGTATTTGAGGAGCTGAACAGGAGATTTAAGGAAGTTTTTACAGTAGAGACAGGAAGGGCTGTGGGAAGACAGCACAGAAGGGAACATCAAGAGGGAATATACCAACAAGTGTTGGATGACATACGAACAACTGAGGAGGAGGTGAAGAAGCTCTTAAGTGACCTTGACACCTCAAAGGCGATGGGACCGGACAACATCTCCCCGTGGGTCCTTAGAGAAGGAGCAGAGATGCTGTGCGTGCCTCTAACCACAATCTTCAACACATCCCTTGAAGGAAATAAATGGTATCAAATACCGACATAGTGGAAATATAAACACATATGCAGTATAATGTGATCCTTTATTGACAACGTTTAACCCACACAGTGGGCTTTTTCAAGTCACACACAGATCTGTGTGTGACTTGAAAAAGCCCACTGTGTGGGTGAAACGTTGTCAATAAAGGATCACATTATACTGCATATGTGTTCATATTTCCACATCCCTTGAAACTGGGCAACTACCTGGAACCCACACCTGGTCAAGCACTTCAAGAAGTTAGAGAAAGTACAAAGGTTTGCAACAAGGCTAGTCCCAGAGCTCATGGGAATGTCGTACGAGGAAAGGTTAAGGGAAATCGGACTGACGACACTGGAGGACAGAAGGGTCAGGGGAGACATGATAACGACATACAAGATACTGCGAGGGATAGACAAGGTGGACAGAGACAGGATGTTCCAGAGAGGGGACGCAGGGACAAGGGGTCACAACTGGAAGCTGAAGACTCAGACGAGTCACAGGGACGTTAGGAAGTATTTCTTCAGTCATAGAGTTGTCAGCAAGTGGAATAGCCTAGCAAGTGAAGTAGTGGAGGCAGGAACCATACATAGTTTTAAGAAGAGGTATGACAAAGCTCAGGAAGCAGAGAGAGAGAGGACCCAGTAGCGATCAGTGAAGAGGCGGGGCCAGGAGCTGAGTCTCGACCCCTGCAACCACAATTAGGTGAGTACAATTAGGTGAGTACACACACACAACTTCTCAGTCTACCCTTTTTTATTTTTGGTTCCCAGGAGTTTCCTTAACTTTCGTTAGTGCACTTATCCAATGACTTTGTGAGAGCAGCACTCGACGCAAGCTGTGAAGGTGGAGCAAACTGCACTCGCAAACTTCACTCAAAGAGTAGAGACAAGCAGCAAAGTCAAGACAAGTTTAACCTGTTGATATGATGATGAAGCGAGGAGCAAGAGGGAGAGAGAGAAAAAGCATCGGGGAACTTTGTCAGCTATGGTGTACACCAGCAACCCCTGTGAACTTTCTAAATGAATTTTAAGTGTTTGTAAGTTTGACTTCTGGCTCTCTCCCTCTCTCTCTCTCTCTCTCTCTCTCTCTCTCTCTCCAATGCCAGACATGGAAAGAAGAGCAGTTAAACATGTAATTTGGTGTCAATGCAACGATTTAACTATCCCATCGAGAGGTAATAGTGTGCACCCCGTGAGAGGCCTCACCCACCCAACAAACGATATATAAGTTTACTGGATCAACGTTTCGATTTTCAGGAAACTTGTCATTTCGTCACTATTGTCAGCAGTAAGCCATTCGTATCATTATAAGCTCATTATCCTCACGAATCTGAAATTTATACAATTACCGGGTTAGTACCGGTAATCCTAGCGGTCGCTGCTGGCCGCCATTCACATATCATAAATACATAGCATTGACTGAGGCATGAATGCATTCACTTAAGACAATATAGGAGTCTAAAGTGAATGCATTCGAGTCCATTACCCTCAGGTTGTTGGCAATCATTTGCCTCCTTACAATATAAAGGATATTACTGTGCTCCCTCTACTGGGCCGGTGTCACTGAACGTGTACTCGAAATTCCTAGTCTGCCTCGATGACATCACCATCATCTTCCATGGAAAAGCAAGAGACAGATAAATACCAAAAGATCTTAAGGTCTACTAGGAGGTTAACTTTCTACGATGAATCTAGTCTTACTATCGCTGCTGCTACTGCTGCTTCTGCAGCAGCTGTGCTGCTGATGGTGTTGTTGCTGCTGCTGCTCCTGCTCCTACTGCTGCAGCTCCTGCTGCTGTTGCTGCTGCTCCTGTTGCTGCTGCTCCTGCTACTCCTGCTGCTGCTGTTGCTGCTGCTGCAGTTGTTGCTGATGAGTATTGTCGTAAATATTGGCTTCAGGATTTTGCTGTCGAAGGAGAGCACATAAGTCAGGATATAGGCTAACCTGAACATTGTCCATCGCCTTACGGGGAGGTACACAACGTCTTATTCTCTATTTAGGTCAGTTTGGATCATTTAGTGCTTTTCTGGAAGACTGTACTGTACTGTACTGAGCTATAAAACTGCCTCTAGTTTGATGGTATTAATTGGGCGATAGTATTCAGAACAATCAGTTACATTACGGTAACTGTTGGATAGTTGGCTGAAATCATTTCACCTTTTGCAGGGTTAAAGACTGGTAAATGATACTTCCTCGCTAAGGGAGAGGCACTTATTGGTCTAACGAACTGCCCTTATATAGGCTTGCTTGTCAATCTATTGTGTTTTTTTTTACAAAAGAATATGCAACAATAATGAGGGTGGTAGATGCCTGGAAAATAGTTATAGTTCCTTTTAGGTAAGCTGGAGTATTGTGCGATAATGAACTGATTTAAAGACGTGGAGTGTTAATCTGCTCTCGGCAACTTTAGAGGTCGAAAATCTAGCATCGTTTGTGTTAACTGTGCAGTAGTGTCGATCATTAGCTTGTAGCTTATTAATATCTTACGTAGTTGGGTGATTTGATAAGATATTATCTTATGATGACCTTATGCCGCTTTCGGAGTTTATTAACTCCTTTGGCCGGTCCCCTACCAGACTTCCTGGCTGCTGTTCTTTTCGACTAGAATGTTCACAAAGGTCACTCGCAGTCCACTGTATACATCACAGCCCGGTTGATCAAAAACTGATTTGAGGAACTTATCAAGGTGCCCCTTGAAGATACTCAAAGGTTTGTTGGTAACTCTCCCTATGTAGGAGGGAGATTGCTGAAAATTGGTGGCCTCTGAAACTTATGTTTCTCTCTTAAAGGATAAAAAGTCACAATATCATGAGTGGAGTTCTCTCTTTGTGTACTCGTCGCGCCCCTGCTATTTGTTGGAGGTACTTTGCTCCCTCTGTCTAGTTTCTTATTTTCATACGGTTTGGGACTAATTCCTCCAGCAATTTCCAGGGATTAATTATGACGTACCTTTCTCGTCTACTTTCCAAGGAATACAGTTCAAGGGACTTTCATGAATTCCCAATGGTTCAA
Source organism: Cherax quadricarinatus (assembly GCF_038502225.1). NCBI lineage: Eukaryota > Metazoa > Arthropoda > Malacostraca > Decapoda > Parastacidae > Cherax > Cherax quadricarinatus. Next base: position 4,696,391 of record NC_091362.1, read on the forward strand.
ATGTGAATGTAAGAGGGTAGCGGAAACTCTATAATTTTTACTGTTCAGCCATTTTTACCTGGTTAAAAGCAGTAATCATGCCTGGAGAAAACAAATAGCATGAAGAGTATCAAGTGACACTAAGAGTAGCTATAGCAGCTTTGCTGAATACGAGATCTGACATCATCACTCTCAAGTTTCCCTTATGGAAGTTTCGGTCAACTGAATGAGTTTATCCAGTACTCCGATTTAGTCTTCATTTCCTCCATTTTTCCATGGTGGAGCAACAGAAATTTGTCCTCACTGAACATCCTATTCTCATCTGAGACCCGCTGGAAGACTTGATTTATATCCGCTTGAAGATTCACTGTGTCTTTTATGGTCACCACTCTCTTAGTGATTCTGGCGTCCACGACAAGAGATGTTACGATGCTTTATGTTCTTGTATAAGTCATATATAAGAATGAGAAACAGTAATTGGGCGCGCACTGTGTTTTGAGGAACAGTTTTTTCCCTGTGACAACTTCCTTCTTCACTGTTTTCTACCGTTCTCTGGGATCTGTTTGTTAAGAAATCAACACAATCATTAAGTCCATTTTTCCACTAAGTTTGCTCGCATGATGTGAAAACACATTTACGTACGTTATCACACCATGATCACCCTTGTCGAAGGCTTTTCAGCATTTAGTTTATCTTCCAGTGCATCCAACACTGTGTTGTAATGGGTTAACAGTTTTGAAAGACAAGAACGACTGGCTTTAAACCATCACTGCCCTGGACTGTGCAACTGTCGTGGTTCTGTGACTGGCAATCTTTCTTCCTAGAACCTGTTCGAAGATCATGATAATGTGTGTATATTATTGACCTTTAGGTTTTGTGGGCATGCTTTCGATGTCTTCTTTAAGGTGAGCTGGGGATAAGGCTACGGCAGATACTGTGGAGATGTCGGCTGTTATAAGTGATTCACTTAATACGGAGTCGTACTGTAACTTAAATATTTCACTCATTTTCAAAATGTCATCGGTATAAATTCCATCTCCTTTACTGTTCTGAACAGTTTTTGTCCTGGATTTTGGGTAGAAGTATTTGATATTTCTTATAATTTCATTTATGACTGTTTACTCTCTCTGTCTCTCCTCGGCTCCTCAGTATGATGCATCAATTTGTGCGCGATGTTCTCCATTTCCCTAACAAGAGTTTTCTTTCGTACTTCAGAAAGTCTGCTGTCTTTGAGACGCTCTGTTATCCGTGGTCATAGTCTATAGACGAAGTGCCTGTCTCTTTCAAATTTCTAATTTCTCCTCTTTTGTTATAGAGACATGTGTTTGGCCCATACTTCGAGCCCCGTTGAGCTCATTTCCCCGAGAAACTTTCTCAGAAACGTGATGGTCATGCTTTCTTTGTAGCGTATTTAATTAAGGTCATGATTTATTTCGTCCCAGATGATGATGATCTTGTTGAAATTGTATTTTCTGGACTCATCCTCATGACTGATCGTGTTTTGTTGTCTCAGGCCACGTGCTTGAATGTCTGAACCTCGATTATTGTGTCTTCTGAGATTGCAGTCTTCGACACCGTTATGTCCCAGACCTCGTCCTTATTGTTTGTATAAAAAAGGTCTAATGCAGTTCCCAGTCTGGTAGGTTCTACAGTCTGCTGGCTTAAGGCAAATTTGTTGCAGAGAATTAATCATTCTGTTGCGGGAAACGTTTCCCCAAACTAGCACCAGTGACGATATCCGCAACTGTAGTTTTTGCTACATTCTCCTATTCATGCTGTCTCAAGCTGAAATCATCAATTCTCAATCTCCAATAGTAGGTCCTCGAACTGCTGGGAAATTGCGTCCGGTGGTTTATAAACAAGCACAGCAATTAGATTTTGATTTTTCGATTTTGATCACCAAAACTTCGACTACATAAGTTGTGGTGTTCAGTAACTCAGTGCGTATGATGACCCTTTAACATGTTGGCTGACCACTCCCTTTGTTGGTTGCTTATCTAGTCGTATCTAAATATGTTGAACCCAGGAATCCATATTCCATTATTAAAGTAGTCTTTTACGGGAGTCTCCGTAAAAGTTGCAAACATTGCATTTCACGTCGTGCAGAGACCACTAATAAACAATATTTTATTGTTTTTCCTTTGTTTGAAACACTGTACCTTTGCAAACAGAATAGATGATACTTTGCTAATTGGTATATTATGGCGGAGTAGGCTTGTTAGTTGGACTTAATTCCGGACCAGCTTATCTCCTAAGTGGTGATATATTCTTAATAATTTTCGCCGTTGTTTTCAGCTGTCTGGCAATAAAATAATGTATTGCCTGTATAAATAGCCTTCGATTTGCACCCTTCTTTTGGAAGACCAAACAGCCTGAATGATAACATTGTCCCTGATTGTCCGAACTACTGCGTACTTCTGGGTCAAAGAACTTGCAGGACCTGAAGCAGCATGTGTCGTTATTCAAGAGATTTCGTCGTTACTTCGGGACACACGGCTTCCACTTAGGTTCATATAAATTCGCATATTTAAAGTGTGTAATTAATATTGATTTATTAATGGTGCCACTAATCATATGTTTTTACTGATCATACGAACTTCATATCTCCACGAAGATCCACTTTACCCATAAATTAAAAAACATTCAGCATGATTATTAAACTAATAACTAAGACGAATGACACGTACTACAACAACGGAGATAACGACTGCTACTGCTGCTACAACTACTACTATTACTACTACTACTACTACGACTACTACATTTGCCAACTACAACTATTTTTTTATATATTTAAAATTAATTATTAGTATCAAACATGAATAATAATAATAATAATAATAATAATAATAATAATAATAATAATAATAATAATAATAAAAATAATAATAATAATAATAATAATAATAATAATAATAATAATAATAATAATAATAATAGTAATGATATGAAGATGACGGCAAAGATGATGATGAAGGATTATTATTATTATTATTATTATTATTATTATTATTATTATTATTATTATTATTATTATTATTATTATTTGAGGAAACAGCACAATGAAAAATCAGAAATATTTCAGTTATAAGGGGTAATCGAAACAAATTCTGCAGATTACATTTACATTATGATGGAAAAAGCAAATCAATGGATTGATGCATAATGAACATTGCAACTTTGATCGTCACATCACTACCTTGCTGCTGTATGCTGATCCTCTGCTTTGAAATTGGGTGGGATACGTAAGATCAATTCAAAAGAGATATTGCATTTTGTGAAAGGCTATTCATACTAGCAAATGCTGCTATCATTCATAATTAAATCCCATTTCCCAGGCGCCGTATGATCCTCTACGGGCTGAGTGCTTCCAAGTGATGGTGTTGATAATTGTTCAATAGCATTTAATTCCCGACGTTAATTTAGAGCTGTGATGTGGATGAAATACAAAGTCGGCTCGAACGTGGAGCTCACATGCTACAGAATGCGTAATGTTATGTCATGCGAGAGTTTCCACAGCAGTGGTCAAGCCTAACAGTGATGCCACAGTGACCAGAAGTGATTGCTATGTATGAGGCATTACTTAAATGTAAATACGAGAGCCATGGTACCTATCAGAGGAATGTGGAATGCTCTCTCTTTCTCTCTGTATGTAAAAAGGACGATGCTCAGACTATTTTGAACGATATCTGCAATGAAAAACTATGTCGGATCTTTCATGAGGGACGGTATACGGTTGACAGAATGGGTGTGGAGTGGACTGGGGTCAGGGGTACCAAAATGGTAAGTGAAGGAGGAGTGGAAAGAGAGTGGACAAGAACCCAGGTAACTAATGGAACATCAAATGCAAATAAATTATCCCAGGTGGGAGAAACCAGCTGGGTGAATTAAAAGTTCTTTACATATTTTGTCAACCTATTTTGCGTTTGTTTATCACTGCACTAAAAATATTTTACATTGAGTATTGTGTCATATATATTTTGACAGTTGTTTTGCAGATACAATGACCGGTTGATCCTTACAGAAGTATTCTTCCAGAAAGAGACGACTTGCTTTCATACAGCTTAGTAGAAAATTCATATATTTTCTATCTTAGTGAATCTTGATTTGACTCATAAAACACTAAATAGCAGAAATTACTCTCACCGGTGGCAATATTTTTTTAATAAGGCTCTCACTTATACGAAAGGTAGTGGAAAGAGTTTATACGTTTACATTGAACTGCCTGCAATAGAAACTGCAAAGTAAGATGTCGTGGGTTATGACTGAAGAAATTCAAGCTAAGTGAAACAAGAAAATTAAAATATATGTAAAATAACGTCTCTGTCAGATGTAATCATAAGGTTGAAACCAGTTTATATCACGAGTTTTTATAAGAACAAAGTTAGCTGGTGACTTCAGCTTGCCTAACTTAAACTGGAGCACTCTTTCAGGGGACCAGGAGGCCTCCAGACTCGTTAACATCAACGAAGACAGCTTTTTAACTCTGTCGCTTCAGTTCCTCAGGGTAATAATATTTTAGATCTCGTTCTGACCACAAGATCATGGAAGCCAGATGTGATACTAGAAAACATAGTTCACAACAATATTCACTTCAAACTAAATTCAACCTTTGAGACACAGAATTACACTACAATGATTTCTCTCTACAGAACAGCTATGATAAGATGTGCTGAAATACCAGTAATGTTAACTTGATCGAACTGTTAAATACAGATGGTGTATAGAAAATATGGAGTAGATTTAAAGAAAAGATTTATGAATTAAGAGGGACAATATATAAAAAAAACATGAAAATCTAGGATGGCTGACGAGACAAGTAGAGACCGTACGAGAAAAACGTAATGCATATAAGAAACTTGAACTAACTGGTAACCTTAAATGTCATACTAACTAAATAAGGTTACAGAGAGAAAGCAACACCAAGATCAGAAATGCTAAACAAGAATTTAAAATACAAACTGCCCAAAACATTAAAGAAATTCAGGGAAACTTTTCAAATACATTGGGGGAAAATAAGGTAAAAGCAACGATAGGTTCTCTATTTGTTGATAATGGCAAGATAACAAACGACAGGGATATGACATCTATACTTAACACATATATAGGGTCCGTATAAACAGGCGAACATAATACCAACTTCCCCAGGCTGCAATATTTTTTCAGGGCTTGATACTAATAAAATAAGTATTGCCGATAATATCCTAAACCTAATTAAAAGCAATAATAAGAGGATTACTAGGTCATGAAGCACATCGGACGAAATATCTGCCATAGCTCTACAAGAACATTAATATGATCATTTGCCTGCAAACGATAATCTTTAACAAATCGCTAGAAGGTGTGGTAAGGCATCAACAAACTGTAAATTAACAAATGGTATTCTTATATTTAAAAGGAAGACAAAACTTGTACCCTCAGATAAGGTTCCTAGAGTTTAAAATCAATCTTAAGAAAACAGTTGAGGAGCATTATTATAGATAGGATAGTTAATTTTTTGGGACAATAACAGCTTAACAACCGGAAAATGACATGGATTCCGCAATGAAAGATCATACTTGACTAACGTACTTGGATTTTTCAATTAAATATACAAAACCTGAGATGAAAAGGTCCAGTCGGTTGAAGAAGCTCTGGATTTTCAGGTCTCCGAGAAAGACTACCCCAGCGAAGACTGATGGCCAGAATATAAACATATGGTATAATTAACAAACTTCATACCTGGATAAGTGGCTGGTAACCGACAGGAAACAGTGTGGTGCTCAGTGGCTAGGTGTCTGAGTGGCTTCCTGTACAGAGTGGTGCTCAGTGGCTAGGTGTCTGAGTGGCTTCCTGTACAGAGTGGTGCTCAGCGGCTAGGTGTCTGAGTGGCTTCCTGTACAGAGTGGTGCTCAGTGTCTAGGTGTCTGAGTGGCTTCCTGTACAGAGTGGAGTTCCCCAGGGATCGGTAATTGGTCGAATGGTCTTCATAATTTTTATAAATGTTCTCTAATTGGGCGAACATTTAGAGCAGAAAAAAACGCAGACGTCACCAAACTGGGAAAAGTATTCATGGTGACCAGGACAGGTTAAAGCTGTGGTTGAAGACGTAGATCAGTTTCAGTGAAGACAAGTGCGAGCAATGTTTCTTTGGGTATAATATTTCAAACATGAGTATAAAATGTTTGACAACAAACTTACCGAAACAATTGAGCAAAAGGACCTTGAAGTAATAAGAAACGATCTCAAAAATACCAAGAAGTCCCTAACAGCGCACAACTCTTACATAATGCTAATGTTTTTATAGCTAGATACGTCGAGCACAAACACCATGCCGATCCTCTTTAATACACTTGTTAGATCGCATCTTGAATATGACGTCCAGTTTTGGTCTCCAAATTACATAAAGGACGAAGATATATTAGAAGGTACAGAGAAGAGCTACCAAATTCAAAACCTCACAAGGAAAGACTCAAAGCACTCATCCTTTCATTTATCTTGAAAGATATTGATGATATTGAACGGCATCGACACATTCAGACATGAAGAATTATTTTAGGTATTGAATGAGCCCATCACTCGAAATAACTGAATGAAAGTACGAGGGAAACGATGCAACACTAAAGTATGCAAAGGATTTTTTTTCAAACAGATTTACAGCATAATGGAATAAACTACAGGTAAATTTTATAAGCGCAAAGACAGTTCAAGAACAAAGAATACAGGCACTTCGTAAATATAGGATTCACCTGGGTACATCGTACCCAGTGGGAGGAACTGACAAAGCCTTCATTACCCCATGTTCAGTATTCATCTATCAGTCAAGACTGCTGGATCAGCTCAAATATTTTATATATCAGAATATAACCAGGATACGTGGTACATCACTCGTCCACTCACTAAACCACTACTAAACCCATGCAGATGGGGTATTCTTAAGTCAACGGATTCTCGACATCTTCAGCGACTGTATGAGGACGATCAGTTAGCAACGAAGTAAGAGAGTCAATACTAGTAGTAGGGGAAAAAGTAGAGTGCTGTGATAGTTATAGAAGTAGAACCACTGGTACTCACTGTTCTGTGAGTGGCAGTGACTAACAAGCAGAACAACCGGTACTCACTGCTCTGTGGGTGGCAGTGACTAACAAGCAGAACAACTGGTACTCACTGTTCTCTGAGTGTCAGTGACTAACAAGCAAAACAACTCGTACATGCAGCTCTATGAATGACAGTGATTAACAAAGCAGGTTAAGATAGAAACAGTGCTAATTTAGAAGTAGTACTTGTATCCAACGCCCTCCATCCAGTGCCATCTGTTCTTTAAATTTCATGCCATTTTTACTACATGGTTTGGTATTTTTCCCCTCCTGTTTTCATGGCGGCAGCGGTTGGAGGGAGTGGGGAGTAGGAAGAGGGCCATCCGCTTTTCTGTCCTTTACTCACACTCCTAGATAATACATGATTGTCCTTAGTTTCGGTAGAGGTAGCCTCGTTCTGGGCTTCCAAGTTCTTTGTTGTTTGTAATCCCATTATACACTCACACATTCACACAAAAACGCTCTCTCTCTCTCTCTCTCTCTCTCTCTCTCTCTCTCTCTCTCTCTCTCTCTCTCTCTCTCTCTCTCTCTCTCTCTCTCTCTCTCTCTCTCTCCCTCCCTCCCTTCGTGAATAATAGGGATGCTGCAACTATTAATTAAGAAGGTGAGTCTGTGTGAAACACCATCTCACCTCGTGTGAAAGACAGTCCCACCACGTGTGAAAGACAATCTCACCTCGTGTGAAAGACAATCTCACCTCGTGTGAAAGACAATCTCACCTCGTGTGAAAGACAATCCCACTTCGTGTGAAAGACAGTCCCACCACGAGTGAAAGACAATCCCACCTCGTGTGAAAGACAATCTCACCTCGTGTGAAAGACAATCTCACCTTGTGTGAAAGACAATCCCACCTCGTGTGAAAGACAATCTCACCTTGTGTGAAAGACAATCCCACTTCGTGTGAAAGACAGTCCCACCACGTGTGAAAGACAATCTCACCTCGTGTGAAAGACAATCCCACCTCGTGTGAAAGACAATCTCACCTCGTGTGAAAGGCAATCTCACCTCGTGTGAAAGACAATCCCACTTCGTGTGAAAGACAGTCCCACCACGTGTGAAAGACAATCTCACCTCGTGTGAAAGACAATCCCACCTCGTGTGAAAGACAATCCCATTTCGTGTGACAGACAATCCCACCACGTGTGAAAGACAATCTCACCTCGTGTGAAAGACAATCTCACCTCGTGTGAAAGACAATCTCACCTCGTGTGACAGACAATCCCACCACGTGTGAAAGACAATCTCACCTCGTGTGAAAGACAATCTCACCTCGTGTGAAAGACAATCCCACTTCGTGTGAAAGACAGTCCCACCACGTGTGAAAGACAATCTCACCTCGTGTGAAAGACAATCTCACCTCGTGTGAAAGACAATCTCACCTCGTGTGAAAGACAATCTCACCTTGTGTGAAAGACAATCTCATCTCGTGTGAAAGACAATCCCACTTCGTGTGAAAGACAATCTCACCTTGTGTGAAAGACAATCTAACCTCGTGTGAAAGACAATCCCACCACGTGTGAAAGACAATCTCACCTCGTGTGAAAGACAGTCTCACCTCGTGTGAAAGACAATCTCACCTCGTGTGAAAGACAATCCCACCTCGTGTGAAAGACAATCCCACCACGTGTGAAAGACAATCTCACCTCGTGTGAAAGACAGTCTCACCTCGTGTGAAAGACAATCTCACCTCGTGTGAAAGACAATCCCACTTCGTTTGAAAGACAATCCCACCACGTGTGAAAGACAATCTCACCTCGTGTGAAAGACAATCTCACCTCGTGTGAAAGACAATCTCACCTCGTGTGAAAGACAATCTCACCTCGTGTGAAAGACAATCTCACCTCGTGTGAAAGACAATCCCACTTCGTGTGAAAGACAGTCCCACCACGTGTGAAAGACAATCCCACCTCGTGTGAAAGACAATCTCACCTCGTGTGAAAGACAATCTCACCTTGTGTGAAAGACAATCTCACCTCGTGTGAAAGACAATCTCACCTCGTGTGAAAGACAATCTCACCTCGTGTGAAAGACAATCTTACCTCGTGTGAAAGGCAATCCCACTTCGTTTGAAAGACAATCCCACCACGTGTGAAAGACAATCTCACCTCGTGTGAAAGACAATCTCACCTCGTGTGAAAGACAATCTCACCTCGTGTGAAAGACAATCTCACCTCGTGTGAAAGACAATCTCACCTCGTGTGAAAGACAATCCCACTTCGTGTGAAAGACAGTCCCACCACGTGTGAAAGACAATCCCACCTCGTGTGAAAGACAATCTCACCTCGTGTGAAAGACAATCTCACCTTGTGTGAAAGACAATCCCACCTCGTGTGAAAGACAATCTCACCTTGTGTGAAAGACAATCCCACTTCGTGTGAAAGACAGTCCCACCACGTGTGAAAGACAATCTCACCTCGTGTGAAAGACAATCCCACCTCGTGTGAAAGACAATCCCACTTCGTGTGACAGACAATCCCACCACGTGTGAAAGACAATCTCACCTCGTGTGAAAGACAATCTCACCTCGTGTGAAAGACAATCTCACCTCGTGTGAAAGACAATCTCACCTTGTGTGAAAGACAATCTCATCTCGTGTGAAAGACAATCCCACTTCGTGTGAAAGACAATCTCACCTTGTGTGAAAGACAATCCCACCACGTGTGAAAGACAATCTCACCTCGTGTGAAAGACAGTCTCACCTCGTGTGAAAGACAATCTCACCTCGTGTGAAAGACAATCCCACCTCGTGTGAAAGACAATCCCACTTCGTGTGACAGACAATCCCACCACGTGTGAAAGACAATCTCACCTCGTGTGAAAGACAATCTCACCTCGTGTGAAAGACAATCTCACCTCGTGTGAAAGACAATCTCACCTTGTGTGAAAGACAATCTCACCTCGTGTGAAAGACAATCCCACTTCGTGTGAAAGACAATCCCACTTCGTGTGAAAGACAGTTCCATAACGTGTGAAAGACAATCTCACCTCGTGTGAAAGACAATCTTACCTCGTGTGAAAGGCAATCCCACTTCGTTTGAAAGACAATCCCACCACGTGTGAAAGACAATCTCACCTCGTGTGAAAGACAATCTCAACTCGTGTGAAAGACAATCTCACCTCGTGTGAAAGACAATCTCACCTCGTGTGTGACAGAAAAAGTGGTAACAATAACACTTGGTTTAAATACTAGATATTCCATGATAATGAGGCTCAAATCTTTTGTAGACGAAACAAATAAATTCCAGGTGCTTAAAAATGGCTGTGCACCCCGGGAAGTTTTGCTGTAGAAGGACATATTAACCTGTAATAAGACTTGGTGAGAGTCTGTATAATTCTAATTGTAGGTAGGATGGTTAAATAGCATGACACGGAATTCTTTCTCAGAAATAGGAGAAAGGAGAGAAAGTTCTGCTTGCAGAACCTTCTCTCCACAGCAACACGGAGTTACAACTGGACGTGAGAAACTCAGATGAGTCACAGGGATATTCAGTCACAGAGTAATCAGGAAGTGGAACAATCTGGAGAGTGTTGTAGTGGAGGCAGGATTCAAACATAGCTTCAAGAAGAGATACGACAAAGCTCATGGAGCAGTGAGAGAGTAGCGATCAGCGATGAGGCGGGGCCAAGAGCTGTGACTCGACCCCCTGCAACCACAAATAGATGATTACAAATAGGTGAACACACACACACACACACACACAGGAACCATACACAGTTTTAAGACGAGGTTTGATAAAGCTCATGGACCGGGGAGAGAGAGGGCCTAGTAGCAACCGGTGAAGAGGCGGGGCCAGGAGCTAGGACTCGACCCCTGCAACCACAAATAGGTGAGTACAAATAGGTGAGTACACACACACACACACACACACACACACACACACACACACACACACACACACACACACACACACACACACACACACACACACACACACACAAACCAGATATATTCCACACATTTTTCGTAGATTGCAATATTCCTTTCTCGTCACTGGCAACTCAAAGACAACACTAAAAATATGACCAAGAAGTTTAAGAGTAATGCCTCGAAGGAGATGAAGATTTTTCTAACGTATTTGGTAGCGCGGTCGAAACTTTGGGGTAAAAAATAGTGTGAAAACTAATGAAAAAAAGTGTATCAAAAATAGAACGAGTATTTTTGTGCACAAACTTTTGTTGTGTGAGGAGTAAGAGGTGGTCGTTGTGTGGGGAGTAAGAGGTGGTCGTTGTGTGAGGAGTAAGAGGTGGTCGTTGTGTGAGGAGTAAGAGGTGGTCGTTGTGTGGGGAGTAAGAGGTGGTCGTTGTGTGGGGAGTAAGAGGTGGTCGTTGTGTGAGGAGTAAGAGGTGGTCGTTGTGTGGGGAGTAAGAGGTGGTCGTTGTGTGGGGAGTAAGAGGTGGTCGTTGTGTGGGGAGTAAGAGGTGGTCGTTGTGTGGGGAGTAAGAGGTGGTCGTTGTGTGGGGATAAGAGATGGTCGTTGTGTGGGGATAAGAGGTGGTCGTTGTGTGGGGAGTAAGAGGTGGTCGTTGTGTGGGGAGTAAGAGGTGGTCGTTGTGTGGGGAGTAAGAGGTGGTCGTTGTGTGGGGAGTAAGAGGTGGTCGTTGTGTGGGGAGTAAGAGGTGGTTGTTGTGTGGGGAGTAAGAGGTAGTCGTTGTGTGGGGAGTAAGAGGTGGTCGTTGTGTGGGGATAAGAGGTAGTCGTTGCGTGGAGAGTAAGAGGTAGTCGTTGTGTGAGGAGTAAGAGGTAGTCGTTGTGTGAGGAGTAAGAGGTAGTCGTTGTGTTAGGAGTAAGAGGTAGTCGTTGTGTGGGGATAAGAGGTGGTCGTTGTGTGGGGAGTAAGAGGTAGTCGTTGTGTTAGGAGTAAGAGGTAGTCGTTGCGTGGGGAGTAAGAGGTAGTCGTTGTGTTAGGAGTAAGAGGTAGTCGTTGTGTTAGGAGTAAGAGGTAGTCGTTGTGTTAGGAGTAAGAGGTAGTCGTTGTGTGGGGAATAAGAGGTGAACGTCGAGTAAATAATGAGAGAGAGGGAGACATTGTGTATATCTTCACCTCTAGTAGCATATGTTTATAGAACTCTGACTCACATAAAAATAAAATTGTATACACTCTAGCTGCTGTAGCTTTGTATGATCCATTCGGATTTAGAGCCTTTCTTCTGAATATAATTATGAAAATATATAAAAACTTCCACCCTTCAGGTAAGTGGTTCTAAGAATGTCATCTTTCAAGAACTAGAGGGACTGTCTTGGGTTTGACACCCAGGCTCACAAGTTCGAAATTGCAACAGTGTTCAGGTAAATGCATCAAAACTTAGGATTCGCAAGTGGTTCCTAATGAATATGATTCAATGAGATGATTCAAAGTGTTGTTGCAAGCACTGCCGTCTACCTGGGAACTTCCACACTCCTCTTGAAATACAACGAATATTCTGAAATGTAAATAAATAAACAAATACGTAAATAAATAAATAAATAAACAAATACGTAAATAAATAAATAAGTAAACATATATATTATTTACTTATTTGTATACATTTTAGAATTTATAAAAAAGAGAGAGTAATTCTTTTCTGCAACACATTATCGCGCTTGCACGCATGCAAGCAGGCACACGCACACACACACACACACACACACACACACACACACACACACACACACACACACACACACACACGTGAAAGTTGGTGATGTTTTCTTGGCAAACAAAAGGCCGGTGCTCATGGCCTTGGTGTGTGTGACGGTGGTAATAATTACCCAGGGGGAAGAAAAAGAATATAATTGTATGAGTTACCTGCACGGAATGTGTTGGCCACAACACTGGAAGACGTAGCCTCAGGGAGGTGCTACAAGGTGTAGCAATGTGTCGTTCTTAACACTGACTGCAACAGGAAGACCTAGCATAAAGGACGTGCTACAAGGTGTAGCAATGTGTCGTTCTTAACACTGACTGCAACAGGAAGACCTAGCATAAAGGACGTGCTACAAGGTGTAGCAATGTGTCGTTCTTAACACTGACTGCAACAGGAAGACCTAGCATAAAGGACGTGCTACAAGGTGTAGCAATGTGTCGTTCTTAACACTGACTGCAACAGGAAGACCTAGCATAAAGGACGTGCTACAAGGTGTAGCAATGTGTCGTTCTTAACACTGACTGTAATAGGAAGATCTAGCATAAGGGACGTGCTACAAGGTGTAGCAATGTGTCGTTCTTAACACTGACTGCAACAGGAAGACCCAGCATAAAGGACGTGCTACAAGGTGTAGCAATGTGTCGTTCTTAACACTGACTGCAACAGGAAGACCTAGCATAATGGACGTGCTACAAGGTGTAGCAATGTGTCGTTCTTAACACTGACTGCAACAGGAAGACCTAGCATAATGGACGTGCTACAAGGTGTAGCAATGTGTCGTTCTTAACACTGACTGCAACAGGAAGACCTAGCATAATGGACGTGCTACAAGGTGCAGAAATGTGTTGTTTTCAACAATAACTGCAACCGGAAGATGTTGGAATGTACTGATCTTAACAGCGATTGAAACAGACAGAAATATGTATCCTCAGGGAGGTACAGGAAGGTGAGGTATTGTGTGACTTTCAACATTGGTCGTAGAAGTTAAAGAAACTAATGTAGACACATGGAATCTTATATTAACGACACTTCGCCTACGCAGTTGAGTTTCTCAAGTCGCAAACAGATAACCCTGGTAATAGAGGCTGAACAAGTGTGCAGCCGGTGTGCAGGATGATACTTTTGTCTATTCCTGATAATTTCAAAGTCAAGGATTCTTGGTGCCGTCTTTTCTGACAGTAAGTTGTGGGAATGGAGGTGTTATGAGAGTATACTTGACTTTGTAGTATTACCTTGGATTACTAACCATCCTGGGTTAAAAATAAAGCAGTAGAGTTTCTGTTTCTCGCTTATTTGACTGAGAGTAGAGCTTCTCTCACTCGCTGCGCTGGATGATTCACACAGATTTAGAGCTTTCTATAAAAATAATGATAATGCCGGTTATAATAATAATAATAATAATAATAATAATAATAATAATAATAATAATAATAATAATAATAATGAAATTCTTGTTTTTTGTTGTTGTTGTTGTTCTTCTTCTTGTTCTTCTTGTTCTTCTTGTTCTTCTTGTTCTTCTTGTTCTTGTTCTTGTTCTTGTTCTTCTTCTTCTTCTTCTTCTTCTTCTTCTTCTTCTTCTTCTTCTTCTTCTTCTTCTTCTTCTTCTTTCGTTTCTTTTCTTTTTCCGCCTCTTTCTTCGTCAAGGACTTTTGAAAGAAGACAGGCAACAGCAGAGTAAACATCAACACGGGGAGATTTACGTAGGCGAGGGAGGCAAACAATTGTTAGTGTATTCAAAATATATATCATACATAAAATATGACTAACTTGCATGTGCTGTTAAAAAATGATATATTCTTTCACAAACATTATTGTGCAGTTTTCATTGTTCCTGTGATGTGAAAAGGCTCGTACCTTTTATTGTCAGTACCTTTCACGTGTAAGAGACATTATCAAGTAGTTTATAAAATGTTGTATACTGACAGTAAGAAAGACAATTTGCAGTGAAACCTGTGTTGAAAGGCTTCACTGCAAACAGTGTCGTTCTCATTACTTGACAGAGTCTCTGGTGGGAAGGTCGCCGTAGTAATCAATGGTCTCATTTTACTAATTTATGTCTTTTTCCAGCACTTGTCTTCTCACAGCCACACTCCTCCAGTTTCCAGTGTTCCAGAGGTAGGAGGATGAAGTACCACTATGCTCAGCACCACTAAACTCAGCACAACGACATTCAGCACCATCACACTCGGCACAATCACACTCAATCAGCAGCACCATTCGCAAAACCTTTAGACTTAACACCATCACACTCAGGACCACCACACTCGGTACCATCGCACCACACACAGGACCACCACACTCGGCACCATCACACCACACTCAGAACCACCACACTCGGCACCATCACACCACACTCAGGACTACCACACTCGGCACCATCACACCACACTCAGGACCACCACACTCGGTACCATCACACCACACACAGGACCACCACACTCGGCACCATCACACCACACTCAGGACCACCAACTCGGTACCATCGCACCACACACAGGACCACCACACTCGGCACCATCACACCACACACAGGACCACCACACTCGGCACCATCACACCACACTCAGAACCTCCACACTCGGCACCATCACACCACACTCAGGACCACCACACTCGGCACCATCACACCGCACTCAGGACCACCACACTCGGCACCATCACACCACACTCAGAACCTCCACACTCGGCACCATCACACCACACTCAGGACCACCACACTCGGCACCATCACACCACACTCAGGACCACCACACTCGGCACCATCACACCACACACAGGACCACCACACTCGGCACCATCACACCACACACAGGACCACCACACTCGGCACCATCACACCACACACAGGACCAGCACACTCGGCACCATCACACCACACTCAGAACCTCCGCACTCGGCACCATCACACCACACTCAGGACCACCACACTCGGCACTATCACACCACACTCAGGACCACCACACTCGGCACCATCACACCACACTCAGAACCTCCACACTCGGCACCATCACACCACACTCAGGACCACCACACTCGGCACCATCACACCACACACAGGACCACCACACTCGGCACCATCACACCACACACAGGACCAGCACACTCGGCACCATCACACCACACTCAGAACCTCCACACTCGGCACCATCACACCACACTCAGGACCACCACACTCGGCACTATCACACCACACTCAGGACCACCACACTCGGCACCATCACACCACACTCAGAACCTCCACACTCGGCACCATCACACCACACTCAGGACCACCACACTCGGCACCATCACACCACACACAGGACCACCACACTCGGCACCATCACACCACACACAGGACCACCACACTCGGCACCATCACACCACACTCAGGACCACCACACTCGGCACCATCACACCACACTCAGAACCTCCACACTCGGCACCATCACACCACACACAGGACCACCACACTCGGCACCATCACACCACACTCAGAACCTCCACACTCGGCACCATCACACCACACTCAGAACCACCACACTCGGCACCATCACACCACACTCAGAACCACCACACTCGGCACCATCACACCACACTCAGGACCACCACCACTCACCAAAAAATTCATAACAGAAATTTGCACCTCTTCATGATGTGGTATATATTATTTCTGAGTAGTCATGCTGAAAGTCACCTATTATACTTACTTTTAAAAATAAACATCAATGAGCTTAATTCCTTCCCTCTTCTATTGCAACATTTCCTTTATTTCACATTTATACAAACGAGTACAGCAAAAGAAGACCTTCACTAGTATTACTATTTATTTATTCACACATATGTTACTTATTACGTTTAATTGCACATTCACTCACAACACCTGTTTCCTCATCCTTCTCCACAACTAATTCGCAAAACAAAGGAGAAATCTTAGACGATATTATAGTCCGTCCAGAATCATAATCAAGTCAGAACAGAGAGAGAAAAGGAGAGAAAACTGAAGACAAGTCAGGAGAAGAAATAGTATATTGTTCCAGAAACAGTATTGTGACTTTTCTTCACTCTCCAGTATACTTGTCCATAGTCGTCTCAGTCTTCTTCTTCCACTACCATTAAAATCTGGAGCAGAGCGAGATGATCTGGATTCAACTACCAGCGA
Source organism: Cherax quadricarinatus (assembly GCF_038502225.1). Classification (NCBI taxonomy): domain Eukaryota; kingdom Metazoa; phylum Arthropoda; class Malacostraca; order Decapoda; family Parastacidae; genus Cherax; species Cherax quadricarinatus. The sequence continues at coordinate 4,713,212 of NC_091362.1, forward strand.
GTAGACTGGACATGACAAGTCTCATAACACTAAGTGCCTTTGTTCCAGTAGTAATAAAAAGATATTCGGGGGTTATTCAGCTGGAAATAAGCTGAAGTAGGACGAAAGCTATAAGCCTGTAAATATGCTGAGGAAGGAATAAACTGTAAGCCTGTAAATAAGCTGAATTATAGCAACAGCTGTAAGCCTGTAAAAAAAGCTATGGTAAATCTAATCCTGTAAAATCAACGGTACTGAGAAAAATCTATCCAAAGTATGTTCTTTTATCTTTGCTGCGATCCACTGATACAACATTTATACTCATTATTATATGTATTTCCCTTCCATTGTTTATTACATATGATTGATTAAATGAAAAAAAAAACTGAGCTAGAACAATATTAGAGGAGAATACGCTGCATATAAATGCTAGAGCGTTATATAATGAACATAACATTGAAACTTATATATATATAGATATATATATATATATATATATATATATATATATATATATATATATATATATATATATATATATATATATATATATATATATATCAGTGTGTGTGCACTCGTGTTTAAGTATAGTGTGTGATATTTTTTTTGTTCCTGGATATTGTTATTGAGTTTCTTCCAAAAATACACGTGAATCCTTCCATGTGGGTATTTGTAGTACAAGTGTGTTATGTTTATTATTACATTGTTTACACTCAGTCTTGGCAGCCTTCCTCACGCTCCTTCAAAACCTCTCCAGTTATACACATTTTTTGGAAGGCCCTCGCTGGTTTCAGGCTCTCGTATATATTTTCATTTTACGGGACCCGTGTTGAAGTTTACTTTATATTCTTTTATATAATAGATTCAGCTTGTCCACACAGGAAAAAGATAAAATCGTATACGATCTGAGGAGAACTCCAGTTCAACCTCCAGCTTCCTGCTTATTTTGACTCTCCCTCACACATGTGAGGTCTCTCTTCCGCTGATTATTTGTGCTAGCTCTTATGCTTGCTCTCCATCTCTTTCTTTTTCTGTCTATCTCTGTCTGTGTTTGTTTGCCTCTGTCTATATGTCTGTCTGGCTCTCTCTCGTTCCCATTTGGGATGCTGCATCATTCTCTGGTCTTTCATGCAGTGTGGTTGCGTCATCAACATAGAGCGGCCGTGCTGGCTCCCCTTCAAGTTTCAGCTCAGTGATGGGTTCAAAGCGCCTCCTTCATTCAACGCTGACATCACACGTATCCTCCATTTGCGCTCACAACAGTAAAAAGACAACAAGCAAGCCGATAACTTTAATTGATCGCGTTGACAAGATACTGTAGGAGGAGGAAGATAATGACGAAATCTGAGAAAGCATGAGATTCATCATACAGTATTGTTATAGTTTTAGTGTGTGTGTGTGTGTGTGTCTGTGTGTGTGTGTGTGTGTGTGTGTGTGTGTGTGTGTGTGTGTGTGTCTGTGTGTGTGTCTGTCTGTCTGTGTGTGTGTGTGTGTGTCTGTGTGTCACCTAGTTTTGGTTATCTAGGGCGTGCTTGTCTCGCCTACTGTCACTGCCTATCTGGAATGATCATGCTCTATCTCTATCCTGTTCTGGCTTGTCATACTGTTTCATCGAATTTTGTATGCAAACTCCTTTCATCACTTCGTTTTTTCAAACTGGTAAAGGATTTTGAAGCATCACATCTGTAACCTTCATGTTTTTCGCTTTGTCTCTGATCACCTTTCAAACAGTCCGTCTCTGCCTGCCCTAGCAAGTCCTCTGAATGTCTTATACACCATAATCTTGGTTCTGTTGTTCTCCTCTTTCAGTGTTCAATAACTTACGATTTTCATTGTTAATCATTAGATATGGCTTTGGGGTTAGTCTAATAGAAAGTCTCTAAACGATCTTTATTTTCCGGACATATTTGTTTTGATGAGAACTCCATTTTGTGAGTAGTCACGAAAGCGATTGGAATTTCACTACTCTTTCACAGTGGTTGTTTTGCATGTGTATATATATATATATATATATATATATATATATATATATATATATATATATATATATATATATATATATATATTTATTTATTTATAGGGAAGTACCACCTCTATAGCTGGAATAGGAACCCTCATCCTCAGAGAAGACAATAAACGTACCTCAGGGAAAACTCAAGGTTCTTCCCGGAGCTGTTTGAATATTTTCTTCTCCTACCACCACCTATATATTTTATATTTTATGTGAACATTTATTAATAAACAGAATACATTTACAGAAAACACAAACATGAATACAATGGTGTCAGTGGAACGCCTTCCATCTGAACAAAAAACTAATGGAAAAATAAATAAATAAAGAAACGACTAGGAAAAATAAGAATAATGACTTGAGGATTTTACTTAAAATTTAAATATAATAAAAAAATGGCCTTTGGTTCTTGTAGTTGGGTAGGAGTAGGTAAGGCCCTGGACAGATCTTCTAATATTAATGATGTAGGTTATCCTGGGCGGATGGTGATAGTCCGATGATTTGGAATCTCCTACCACTTGGTTGGAGAACCTCAAGTAGAACAGGTAAGGGCCAGTAGTAGTCCAATAATGTTAATAAGTCCCATTAACAAATGTCTTGCTCCTTTATCTGGCATCTATCCTGGATGACCACGCCAGGAACAGAGCAGGTAATAAGAAAAAATAAACTGGTTACCAATGGTCATGATAATATAACATTTAAGAATGGAAAAGAATGATAAATGCCAAAATCATTACTGGTAACCAGCAAATAAAAGAAAGGAACAAACAGTAATACTCCTGGTAGATCACCCTACCTGATTAGGAAAAGAGTGGAGGTGAAGTGACTCTCCGAACTTCAACCCACACCAGGTAAGGTCAGTATTACGAGGAGTAGAAATTTGAACAAATCAGACACCAAGAGCTAGTTTCGCCCCAGCCCGCCAGAGGGGAGGGGGGGTGCGCGACGTAACTCGCTAATGGTTCCTGGTTGCCTGAACAACCTTAACCCCACTCACGCCTACTTTTCCCTCACAATGGTACAATGTATTAAAGATCATGATTTTCCTCCAGCTCCTCCGAAGCCGGACGCGAGCCAATTATGCAGCAAGTATTTCCCCTTTGGATGGCCAAGCTGAGGCGCTGAAACATGTAAGTGGTTGCCCTTGGGTCCCTGGTGGTGTCGATGAGTATGGAACCCAATTCTTTAAGGAAACATATGGCATTTTTTCCCCATAATCCCAAGGTCTCTGATCCCACTGGGACAAATTGATACTGTTGGCTTATGTCCCTGTACTTGGTTAGCAGCTCCTCCCTGTCGCCCAACACTGTGATGGATATAGCTGTCAGCCAGTGTGGACACACAGGTATAGTCCCATGCTAAGAGCTTGCCATTCTTCCAAGAATAGATGGTGATTCCGTCGGGGCGGTTTGCTGGGTTGTGGGTATTCTTGGCTTCTAGTGATCGGGGCTCCCTCTCGGTTGGGCATCCAGCTGTAGCAAGGGTTCTCTTTATGATGTCATTGACCTCATTGTGTCTTGCATGCCAGCCCTTGATTTTGGAACAGTTAAGACCATGTAGACTGTATTGGTCCGCTTGCGCATCGCCACAAGTACACATATATTCTGTGTGAATTGGGGCAGCAAGGCGCAGAGCGTTCCCATTGCCGATATGGGAACTGTTTGGAGGAAGTCCACGGAGTGAGGTGCCCTCACAGCCTGGAGAGGGGCAGTCTCCCTATCTGATGTTGCAGCCCTGAGCATGTTGGCAAGCACCTTTTCAGCGATCGGGCCATCCAAGCTTGACTGTTTGTGGGCCGGTGCTGCACTAGGGTTTGGTGCTGGAGCAGCAAGAGTCTCCCATTCAGTGATGGCACTGGCATAGCTTAGGTCCTGTATTCCAGCTGAGTCACTGAGGTTATCAGGAAGAATTTGTCTTATCAACTAGTTTGATGCTATGGAAGAGGATAGGAAAGCTGGTAGAGCAATCTGGGAGGATCTGAGTAGTCCCAGCCCTCCAAGCCTGAGCGGAAGTGAGGCTTGCAACCCTTGTTGTTTTAGCCCGCCTCATGATGAAAGAAAATTCACGACGCTCTAACCCACTGAACCATACAATCCTACGAACAGCTTGAGCCTAACGAATTAGGCTTACTTAAAGTTGCGAGGTACCAACACCATGGCAACTCCTTGCAACTTGAAGCAAGCTTAGTTCGCTAGACTCGAGTTGTTTGTAGGATTGTATGGTTCAATGGGTTAGAGCGTTGTGAATTTTCGCTCATCATGAGGTGGGCTAAAACAACACGGGTTCGATCCTCCGGCTAGTCGCAGTGTTGTAATTCTCACTGTTTTGTTTATTTTTCCTCCTTCTTAAAATATATTTAACTCGCTTTACTTAAACTTCAATTAAATATCTTTTTATGGTATACTGCTGTACACTAACGGCCCCCTTCAAGGCAGGCGAAATTGCTGACCTAGAGAATGTATAGAGAACTTTCACGGCACTCACAAGTACGATAAAAGCACCTGGATTACTAGGAACTGTTGAAGTCACATGATTTGTATTCCCTGTAACGCAGGAGAGAAAGATAGATGATAATATACACTTGGAAAATCCTAGAGGGATTAGTACCCAACTTGCACACAAAAATCACTCCCTACGAAAGCAAAAGACTCGGCAGGAGATGCAACATTCTCTCAATGAGAAGCAGGGGGACCACGAATACACTAAGAAACAACAGAGTAAGTGTCAGGGGCCCAAGACTGTTCAACTGCCTCCTAGCATGCGTAAGGGGGATTACAAATAGACTCCTGGCTATCTTCAAGAAGGTGCTGGACAGACACCTAAAGTCAGTACCTGATCAGCCGGGCTGTGGTTCGTAACAGCACGGTTGATTCACAACGAGGCCTGGTCTCAGACCGGGCCACGGGGGCGTTGGCTCTCGAAACCCTCCCACAGGTAAACTCCAGGTAAACCATTTTGATTCTTATGAACCGATGTTAACTTTGAATGTTTACCTTAGTGCTAATTAAGTCTGGGTAATTATTTTTATTACGGCCGGTATATAGGCCAGCGTTCGTAGGACTTAGTAGTAATCAACCAGAATATTATCACTGGTACCATAATAGTAAAATCCAGCACACAGCCACTCAACAGCAATATTTACTGACCAAGACATCGAACAGAGCTCTAACAATCTCCGTCTCAGATAGAGATTAAAGCATGTCCTCAATACCAGGCTTTCCCAGGGATCACAGTGGCACCATCAACTGTAATCAATACTTCAGACAGAGAAATGAGTTACTTGTGCAACACTTAGGAATCTTTACTGAGGAAACGTTCTGCCAAAGCGGTGGCTTCATCAATCCAGTATAGTGATAAAATGGTGGAAAATGTGAAGGACTTTTAAACAATCAGTTCCTCAGCCTGGAAAAATGTGTTCAATCCATGTCTGGATGAAAGTCCAGTATATTTAGAAAAGAAGCTGAGAGAGGCGAAGCAGTAGTTCACAAAGTTCACTTGTGTATGTAAGTCATTCCAATAGGTTAGTCAAGCGTACTACCTACTTCCACTAGGGGAAGGAAATAATAGGTAGGTAGGTGCCCTTTACAAAATCAAGAACAACGGCATGTGCCTGACCAACGTCATTTTCCCACTGTAGCAATGTAATCAAGGCATACATAACACCCGCAGCCCAAGTGAAAGAGGGAGAGGTTATGCACTGTCCCACGTACAGTCACCGACACAAATTTCACTGTCGACAGGTGCATGCTGATCTGGATGTCCCACCAGCTCCTCGCCTGCGATGCAAACATTATCACTAACAAGGCCAATAACAAACTGCCGCATCAGCTGACAAATGATCTTCAGCAAACACTGTCCCAACACAGTTAGGTCCACGAATGCGTGGCAGCACTATGATCTCTCACCACCAACAACCACACTCATAACCAAGTAAACAAGAGAGGGAAGAAGTAGGCAACACTGAATACAAGAAGCAGTGGCAACCTCCATGCGTGTCTGAACCTCGCCATCGCTAGAGCAGCTCTGCTGGTTTTAAGTTTATCAGACACGCTTACACTATATACCATAAGCCATACACCGCCACTGTTATTTAGGTAATGTTCGACTCTGGTGGTTTATATTGATGATTGAGACACATGTGTAACAGTTAGGAATCTTTATTGTTCAAACATTTCGCCTACACAGTAGGCTCCTTCAGTCAATTACAGATGTAATCAGTCCATCAACCTTCGTTGATTATATCATGTTCATTTCACTGTTATTCCTGCTATCTCCGTATTTGACTGAAGAAGCCTACTGTGTAGGCGATGAGTTTCAAAAATAAAAATACCTAACAGTTGCACATGTGTCTTAACAACTTGTCGGTATTTTATACTATTTTCAACATATATATTGATGTTATAATACACTGACAACTTCTCTAACTTTACTCAAGGCAACAGAATATTTTAGTGCGAAAGTTGCTTTCAGAAGTATAATACAATTAAAAATAAATTTTAAAAAATCATTCCTAATTTTAGTGTCACTGGATTGTGTCTCTCGGTTCCTGACAAAAGTTGTGCTAACTTTTGCACAAGACAAACTGGAAAACTTCTTAAGATCTGACTTGAACAGCACAAATATACTATACCTTGTGGCCCAGAAGCCAGCGCTTTATTTATCTGAGGAACAGAGGAAATTCTATGTACTAAACTAATATAAAAAAAAATCATATCTTTTACTCTGAAGTTCTTTCTTATTACTAAAATATTAGTTGAACAATTTTCTAGAATAAATATAGTGATAGCCTAAAGGGCGAAAAAATTATTATAGAAATTAACATTAATCTACTTGTAAATTTTCTTGACCGGTCATTGATTAATACAGTTTAGTGTACTGTTCGTCAAATTTTATTTCTTTCAGTTAGCTTTCACGTACAATGTGTGGCCTATTATAACTTTTGTACAATAGAAGGTTTATAACTAATGCGCCACATTTATTTATTCATTTATTTTAATGTTTGAACATCCAGAAGAGGAATATTGCAGGAGGACCACTGACTTATCTGCAGATGAGAAACCGTCCTGCTAAATACCTCTCTATGAGCTTTGTTTTAGTGAATTGTGTATAAACATGATTTTTTACAGTGAATTAACTGTATTCTCTGTATTTGTTTTGGAGTTGTTGGGGCATATGTTCGATATTTGCATGAAAGAGGGGAAAATACCCAAGAATTGCCAGAGATCATTTATAGTTCTTGTGTTTAACGAAAAAGAGGCAAGAGAGATTGTAAAAATTCTAATGAAATAAGCCTGTTGCGGATACCGGGTAATGTAAATGGTAGAATAGCTACTGAAAATTTTGAGGGTATAACAAAAACGTATACTTGTAGAGGAACAGGAAAGATTTAAGAAGAGATGAAGAGTAGCCTAATTGTTGGTGAGAAAAATGCTGTTATCAGTTAAGGAAATGTTCGTCGAATTTGAGAAATTGAAAAGGCATATGATAGGGTGGGGAAGGAAGCAATGTAGCAGATGTTATAAATATACGGAACAACAGTAAAAAGAGTTCAAGAGGAGAATAAGGTCCAGACTAGAGTAGGCAGAGAAGGGGACTATTTTTTTCTGTAAAAGATTGATTTAGACATGGATGTGTGATCTCACTATGATTACAAAATAATTCGGGTGTTTGAGGAAAGTATGGAATTAAAAGATAATGAGTTTGATACTAAGTGAAAATTGTAATAGTTGCTTTTGCCGATGACAAAATACTTCTTCGAAATTCTGAAAAAAATGTTGTAAAAGTTGGTGGAGGAATTCGGAGGTGTGTGAAAAAGGAGACTAAAAGTGAACATTGTGAAATGTGATCAGAGTAAGAAAAATTCTAGGCTATGTAAGATTGCATATTAAATAGAAGAGAAGGAGCATTGACAAAGTGAATGTATTTAGATACTTTGAGGACAATGTGTCAGCATATGGAGCTTATGAAACACGATGTGAATCACTGAATAGACAAGGGAAAAAAATTAATAGAAGTATTGAAATGCCCGCTTAAAGAAAAAAAAGTTTATTAATGTAGCCTCAAATTGGAAAATGTACCAGAGGAGATGAGAGGCAGAGTGTAAGGTTATCGAAGGTATACGTCGAGGAACCAGGAGTTATTTAGATGATGGGTTATGTGAAGAGGATGAACCAGGCAAAGGGAACCTGTTTTTGTCAAGGGAAGGTACGGAGGGAATCAAGGAGGTTATAAGTTGTAGGAACTTGAGCAGATAGCAGGCGAGTGCGAGCGTGGAGACAAGTAGTTTTCACGATTAGACATGCTGTTGGAGTGTGAGCTGACAACATCAGAGTGCCAGGACTTACGTTCTAGCACGCTGAAGAAGTTGTCAACAAGCTGAAGATCAGAATAATACAAACAGTGATGTCGGCACACCTCTGACAAGACTACTGTTCAATGAGAAGGTGAGAAGTTTCGGAGAGTCACCTTATGCCTTCTGCTTCCTTTCACCTCGCAGTAAATAGGTACCCGGGTGTTAGTCTACTATAGTGGGTTGCACCTGGGTGAAGGGACGGGGGGAGGGGGGTAGTATTCACCATAAACATGGATGAACTTTTGTAAGAGCTGAGGTAAGATAAGAACTCTTAGGTTGTAAACTCAACGGTGTCCTCAGGGATTATTGTTCATCTTTTATAATGTTAATATTAGTAGTAATTTGCCTCAGCTGATTTTATTCCAGTTTCTGAAGAAAAGAAAATCAGGATTAAAATAGAAATTTTATAGTTATACAACTGCTAGTAGGTTTTATGATTTAAAATATCATTTACGCGTTGTTTTTTCTGAAGCAAAATGTGGTACATTCAAATACAGAGACTCACTTAGCTGATCACACAGATATAAATAGGTTGGGCCAGGAGCTGAAAATCGATCCATGCAACCACAACCCCCCCCCCCAGACACACACACACTGATACAAGAATTAAGAGGGAATTAATTTCAGAGACTCAAGAAGATCATCGTAACCCTAGATAAAATAACCAGAAGGCTATGAATATGATATAAATGCGAGGATGGGGAGCCAGGAGTCACAGATGGTAGGTAAAGAAACTGATGGCAAACTGGGATGTTAAGAAGAATTTAAATTGCGGGTTAATGGTAAGCAGGTAACTATACAAAGATTCCGGAGAAAGTAAGATTTAGCCCAAGATATCATTAATCTCCCAAGGCGGTGGATAAGACACAAAAACCGAAGTCACGAACTGTGACTCGGCCCCTGCAAGCACCACTGAGTAAAATTAGGAGAACACAGACACAAACAAGTACGAGCATACACTACATATAGAAAGTAAGTTATCTTGGCTTTAAAAGACGCACTCAGTGTACTTTGCAAACATATTTACAGTTTTCAGTATTTATTTGCCTGATTTATTACGTTTCACTACCTCCAGTGCACTTGATACAACTTTAAATACAATATTTTATAAAACCTACGTCAAATCAACATTAATATGACGCAGATTATGGACGGTCTATCGTGTTTCTATTATTCTATTCTTCTTCCCGTAAACCTTGGTACCATGCGAAAATAATATGACGCTCACCATGAGGCTGGCCTAAACGACATGGGTTCGAATCCTCGGCTACTCGCAGTGTTGTTATTGATTCAGTACCACTCGTTCGTGGTTACAATAATATAAAATACTGTTCGTGAAGGCTAGTACACCAAACGGGAATTAAAATGAAATTCGCTCAGAGGCACCCACACCACCGTATGTCCTCGGATCAAGGTAAAACACTTAGCTTTGATGGGTGCTTGATTCTTGAAGGATTTGGTGGTCCTGTGTGTTAGAGCATCATGTGATTTTCTCTCATCACGAGGCGGGCCAAAGCGACATGGGTTCGAATCCTTTGCTAATCGCAGTATATATATATATATATATATATATATATATATATATATATATATATATATATATATATATATATATATGACAGTGAATGATAGGAATTTATTGAGAAATAAAAAAATGTATTTGCAAGCTCGAGAGATTGAGGGTTTCCCATCAGAATGATGGATCATGTATGGATCAGCATCCAGCAACATTCTCTACTTGTCCCCTACGCAGTTCTGACTCTTTTATTTTTGCCTAACATTTGTTATGTTTGTGTTTTCCTCCATTTGTACTACTTCTTTCAAGTGAAAATATTTACCAAGCGTTTTAAAATTCAAAGCATTTCATAGAGAAATAACAAAATCAGTTTAATAAATTTTCAGTTTCATACAATAATAATTGTGGTAAAGAGATTCACTATAAAAATGAACTACGATCATATATTTCAAATAAAGTCATTACAAGATAGCAGACTATCATTACAAGATAGCAGACTATGATTACAAGATAGCAGACTATGATTACAAGATAGCAGACTATCATTACAAGATAGCAGACTATCATTACAAGATAGCAGACTATCATTACAAGATAGCAGACTATCATTACAAGATAGCAGACTATCATTACAAGATAGCAGACTATCATTACAAGATAGCAGACTATCATTACAAGATAGCAGACTATCATTACAAGATAGCAGACTATCATTACAAGATAGCAGACTATCATTACAAGATAGCAGACTATCATTACAAGATAGCAGACTATCATTACAAGATAGCAGACTATCATTACAAGATAGCAGACTATCATTACGAGATAGCAGACTATCATTACAAGATAACAGACTATCATTACAAGATAGCAGACTATCATTACAAGATAGCAGACTATCATTACAAGATAGCAGACTATCATTACAAGACTGCAGACTATCATTACAAGACTGCAGACTATCATTACAAGACAGCAGACTATCATTACAAGATAGCAGACTATCATTACAAGACAGCAGACTATCATTACAAGATAGCAGACTATCATTACAAGACAGCAGACTATCATTACAAGATAGCAGACTATCATTACAAGACAGCAGACTATCATTACAAGATAGCAGACTATCATTACAAGATAGCAGACTATCATTACAAGATAGCAGACTATCATTACAAGATAGCAGACTATCATTACAAGATAGCAGACTATCATTACAAGATAGCAGACTATCATTACAAGATAGCAGACTAACATTACAAGACAGCAGACTATCATTACAAGATGGCAGACTATCATTACAAGATATTAGACTATCATTACAAGATAGCAGGCTATCATTAAAAGATAGCAGACTATCATTACAAGATAGCAGACTATCATTACAAGACAGCAGACTATCATTACAAGATAGCAGACTATCATTGCAAGATAGCAGACTAACATTACAAGATATGAGACTATCATTACAAGATAGCAGACTATCATTACAAGATAGTGGACTATCATTACAAGACAGCAGACTATCATTACAAGATAGCAGACTATCATTACAAGATAGCAGACTATCATTACAAGATAGCAGACTATCATTACAAGATAGCAGACTACCATTACAAGATAGCAGACTATCATTACAAGATAGCAGACTATTATTACAAGATAGCAGACTATCATTATAAGATAGCAGACTATCATTACAAGACAGCAGACTATCATTACAAGACTGCAGACTATCATTACAAGATAGCAGACTATCATTACAAGATAGCAGACTATCATTACAAGATAGCAGACTATCATTACAAGATAGCAGACTATCATTACAAGATAGCAGACTATCATTACAAGATAGCAGACTATCAATACAAGATAGCAGACTATCATTACAAGATAGCAGACTATCATTACGAGATAGTAGACTATCATTACAAGACAGCAGACTATCATTACAAGATAGCAGACTATCATTACAAGACAGCAGACTATCATTACAAGATAGCAGACTATCATTACAAGATAGCAGACTATCATTACAAGATAGCAGACTATCATTACAAGATAGTAGACTATCATTACAAGACAACAGACTATCATTACAAGATAGCAGACTATCATTGCAAGATAGCAGACTATCATTACAAGATAGCAGACTATCATTACAAGATAGCAGACTATCTTTACAAGATAGCAGACTATCATTACAAGACAGCAGACTATCATTACAAGATAGCAGACTATCATTACAAGATAGCAGACTATCATTACAAGATAGCAGACTATCATTACAAGATAGCAGACTATCATTACAAGATAGCAGACTATCATTACAAGATAGCAGACTATCATTACAAGACAGCAGACTATCATTACAAGATAGCAGACTATCATTGCAAGATAGCAGACTATCATTACAAGATAGCAGACTATCATTACAAGATAGCATACTATCATACAAAATAGCAGACTATCATTATAAGATAGCAGACTATCATTACAAGATAGCAGACTATCATTACAAGATAGCAGACTATCATTATAAGATAGCAGACTATCATTACAAGATAGCAGACTATCATTATAAGATAGCAGACTATCATTATAAGATAGCAGACTATCATTACAAGATAGCAGACTATCATTACAAGATAGCAGACTATCATTACAAGACACCAGACTATCATTACAAGATAGCAGACCATCATTACAAGATAGCAGACTATCATTACAAGACAGCAGACCATCATTACAAGATAGCAGACTATCATTACAAGATAGCAGACTATCATTACAAGACAGCAGACTATCATTACAAGATAACAGACTATCATTACAAGATAGCAGACCATCATTACAAGATAGCAGACTATCATTACAAGATAGCAGACCATCATTACAAGATAGCAGACTATCATTACAAGATAGCAGACCATCATTACAAGATAGCAGACTATCATTACAAGATAGCAGACCATCATTACAAGATAGCAGACCATCATTACAAGATAGCAGACTATCATTACAAGACAGCAGACCATCATTACAAGATAGCAGACTATCATTACAAGATAGCAGACTATCATTACAAGATAGCAGACCATCATTACAAGATAGCAGACTATCATTACAAGACAGCAGACCATCATTACAAGATAGCAGACTATCATTACAAGATAGCAGACTATCATTACAAGATAGCAGACTATCATTCAGATAACGTAAAGATGAGAATACTGAACATAATGCAGTCTGTACTTGTGAAACTTTAAAACAGTAGGAAGACTAACCTGAGTTTAATGTATTAATAACTGTAAAGCAATAAATATATTTTTTTAGCCAGTTTAAGGTTACAGTTCTTTTCGGTCATCAGTTACACTTCATTTTAAATAGCAAATTGCAAGCTAATAACTAAGTCGTTAATGCAGAGCATAATCTGCTGCTGCTATAATGGCGCACTCACCTCGACATGTGGATAATACATACCCTGATTCTAAATTTAAATTGCCTTTCAAAATTCATCATGACTAGTAACTAATAATAAAAGAGAAAGAGATCTGGGCTTAAACCTGAATCAAGATGCTTATAACAAGTCATGACAAATCCCTTTGAAAATTGTAAAAAATTGTAAAACAAAAAAAAAAATGATGAGATCGTGTCTTTGTCTGAAAGGTCAGAGAACATGAAAGATTTGCAATTTTAATAAAATTATGCGAATTTTACACCATTTTTTTTTTTTTTGCTGCATTTTTTTGGAGTGATCTGGCACTTTGTATTCATCTGAGTTAATATTACTTAGAAGAGTTGAGTGCGAGTACTCTAAGAGTGTAAATTTGTTGCTGCGTTATCTCCTTCAACGACACTGTTACCTTGTGGTAAATACTCACGCTTACCAAAATATTTGTTTACATTAT
>NC_091362.1:4731983-4744483 GCF_038502225.1 Cherax quadricarinatus
ACTCCTGAAATTCATGAAAGTTGTACTGACACAGACACCACTCCCACGAGGCCTCCTAGGACGGGGTCGGTGCCAGAGCCAGAGCCAGAGCCAGAGCCAGAACTTACTACCACCTGCAGCTCACAAGATTGCCATTCCCACTCGGTCTACTGGGGAGGGGAAGATGGCAGACCAGAGGCCTATCTTCTTCCTACGAGCCTCGTGAGGGCGGGGAATGGGGCTAGGTCTAGGGACAGTTCGTCCCAGAAGATGAGGAGGTATTTGTACCTCCTCCCATGGGAGACATAGGTCTCACGACACTCCCAAGACAGGAAGCCAAGGCCGGGTCACCATCTGGCGAAGACCCGGGCCGGGAGAGTCCCGGCGAATCAACAAGATGTATTGACACAGTTGTTTCCAATGGTTGATTAATGGCTCCTAGCCCCGCCTCATAATTCTTTTTAAAAGTCGTCAATGATATCTGGCCTCCAGTGCCTGATCAAATCTACTTTGGAAGCGGTTTATAGTATCTGCCTCCATTACCTCTTCGTCTAGTGTATTTTATTTTCTCTGGCAAATTAGTTGCATATTTCGAAACCAGCAAAGACCAATTGACTGTTCTTTTCGGGACTCCGTTCGTTACTTTCTTATAGTCGAGTAAGATACATATAATGCATGTAGACAGCTCAATGAAACTATCAAACTTACAAAGAACAACATTTTAGTTTTTAATTTCCCAGAGTTCAACTTACATCTCTTGTATTAGACAGTCTGTGTGGTATAGCCAGTTATGGCATGGGTTCGAATCCCAGACGTAGCGGGGCGGAACGATTGCAAGGAACAGTGTTGATAAGTAGGGTATGCGGAGTAAGGAGTGGGCAGAGATGTTACTTGATGTTCAAGTAGAATTTCTTGTCTTATGGGGTTTACGATGCTGTGTTCCCTGATTATGCAATTTGATGTTATATGATTGCATTACTGTTGTTTCCAGGCAACTGTTAATCATTTAATCTTCCTCTTTAATGATGACTTTAACGGCAGTCGATGGCATGAGGTGTGCATGTCTTTCTCCATGGAAGACATTCATGGCTGGAATTATGGATTTTCTAGATATAGTTATTTTCTAGAAATCTTTTGTTGATGTCACGTGTCGTTTAACCCACATGCAATTCATCACTACTTTCACATTGGATTTCTTAGAGCCCTGCTTTGATGTGAGTGGTTAGAGCTGACAGATGTAGTGAGATCATTAATCGTTTAAGACATCAGCATGGCAATGTTTTTCTTAAATGTCTGTGTGACGCTGGAGGCCAACCTTCCTGTAGGTAAAATGAAATGCATTCTCATTTCTATTTTTATTATTGGGTTTTCAAGTATATGTTAGGCTATATTTCTATAGTTCTTTAGTGTAATGAAGGAATTCGTTCCTGCATACCCTATACATTCTCAAGAAGAATCCACAGGTGCTCCGTGTCTGGTTTTCTTGTCGTGGATTTTTAGTACACTTTTAATTTTAACTGGTATTTCTGTTTAATTAGAGTGACGTTCTTTCTTGAGGGTGAACTGTATGGATGGATGATTCTACCATATTTAAACAATCCATGAATTTTTCAAGACTAAAGTGTCTGAGTGTTATCACGAGGGCTATGTCCAAGTGGCAAGTTATGGTGAAGAAATTTTCAGCTTTCTTGTATTGAGTGAATACGTTATCGAGTAAAGCACTTATAAGAGACCTGTATAACACTACCGCCTTTTTACCTATAGAAGACATTGCTGAAAGTAACGTATTTAAATTTCAGGCAAAGGTTTGTCACTGTGAAACAGATTTAAATGAGAACTCCGTATGAAAATCATGCTTAATTTAAATATCCAGGTACTTCACTTTAAGTAATGTCCTTAATAGGCAAAATTTTAGTACCTAGGGGCATCTCTTTCCCCGGATTCATTTCAATTCTTAATACTATCTATAAAACAAAAGTAATCACCAGCAACCTGACTACTTAGCAGATGGGTCCGCGGATGGAGCCTTCACCACTTCTTGCACTGAATGACCTACACGTGTTTAGCGCTCCAATGCAACAACACAGTACAGCGAACATTAACAACACTTTGAGATTATAATCATAAAGATGCCATAGTGAGACAGGAAAAAAGATAAGTGAAAACTCCAAATCTTCTAGGCAACACAGAGCTTTAACTAGCAGTCACCGTCTAGTCTCCCTTAGAGGGCTATTAACACCCTTGGTGGTTGGATTATGCACCCTGCAAGCCCCTGGATAATGGCTCGATAATTCAGCCAAATCTCGACAAAGAATCTACTTCAGGATTATTATTAGTTAGCTCACACGAGCTCTGTGAATCTCGCCGCTCATGATCTCTTTATCCGAGACATAAATTATGATAATCTCATGCCTGACATCGTAGATATCTTCCTCAACCTTAACTCCTTCACCCCCGGGCTAACTTTCTTGATGTGGCCTACTCCCATGGCTACCCTTTTTGATGTGGCCCACTCTACTGGCCACCCTTTTTGATGTGACCCCTCGCTGCATCATGTGACTCAGCAGTGCCTTATGTGATTCATTTCTGCTTTATGTTTCAACTCTGTTGTATATGGCTCTTCCTTGTGATTCACCCCTGCTTAATGTGACTCACTGCTGTTTCATGCGACTAACGACAGTTATGTGACCCACCACTTCTCTATGTGACCCCACAGCTACATATATTACTCAACTTAGTATCAGGTGACCAACACAGGCACCTATATTTTTAATTGAGCACCATAATAAAAAATACAGTAATAATAATGATGATGATGATGATGATAATAATAATAATAATAATAATAATAATAATAATAATAATAATAATAATAATAATAATAGAGCAATAAAAATATAATAATAATAATAAAAGGATAATAATAATAATAATAATAATAAATGTGCCCTGACAACACCTCTGACCACACCCACAAGGATAAATGAGACAATAACTCCTCCCTTCACTACCACCTTTCACTTCATCTTCCACTACCACCTCTCACTCCACCCTCCACTACTATTTCTCACTCCACCCTCCAGTACCACCTCTCCACCCTCCACTACCACCTCTCACTCCACCCTCCACTACCACCTCTCCACCCTCCACTACCACCTCTCACTCCACCCTCCACTATTACTTCTCCACCCTCCACTACCACCTCTCACTCCACCCTCCACTACCACCTCTCACTCCACCCTCCACTATCACCTCTCACTCCACCCTCCACTACCACCTCTCCACCCTCCACTACCACCTCTCACTCCACCCTCCACTACCACCTCTCACTCCACCCTCCACTATCACTTCTCCACCCTCCACTACCACCTCTCACTCCACCCTCCACTACCACCTCTCACTCCACCCTCCGCTACCACCTCTCCACTTTCAACTACCACCTCTCACTCCACCCACCACTATCACCTCTCCACCCTCCACTACCACCTCTCACTCTACCCTCCACTACCACCTCTCACTCTACCCTCCACTACCACCTCTCCACCCTCCACCCTCCACTGCCACCTCTCACTCCACCCTCCACTATCACCTCTCCACCCTCCACTACCACCTCTCACTCCACCCTCCACTACCACCTCTCCACCCTCCACTACCACCTCTCACTCCACCCTCCACTACCACCTCTCACTCCACCCTCCACTACCACCTCTCACTCCACCCTCCACTACCACCTCTCACTCCACCCTCCACTATCACCTCTCACTCCACCCTCCACTACCACCTCTCACTCCACCCTCCACTACCACCTCTCACTGTACCCTCCACTATCACCTCTCCACCCTCCACTACCACCTCTCACTCCACCCTCCACTACCACCTCTCACTCCACCCTCCACTACCACCTCTCACTCCACCCTCCACTACCACCTCTCACTCTACCCTCCACTATCACCTCTCACTCCACCCTCCACTACCACCTCTCATTTCACCCTCCACTACCACCTCTCACTCCACCCTCCACTACCACCTCTCACTCCACCCTCCACTATCACCTCTCACTCCACCCTCCACTATCACCTCTCACTCCACCCTCCACTACCACCTCTCACTCCACCCTCCACTACCACTTCTCACTCCACCCTCCACTACCACCTCTCACTCCACCCTCCACTACCACCTCTCACTCCACCCTCCACTACCACCTCTCACTCCACCCTCCACTATCACCTCTCACTCCACCCTCCACTACCACCTCTCACTCCACCCTCCACTACCACCTCTCACTCCACCCTCCACTACCACCTCTCACTCCACCCTCCACTATCACCTCTCACTCCACCCTCCACTATCACCTCTCACTCCACACTCCACTATCACCTCTCACTCCACCCTCCACTATCACCTCTCACTCCACCCTCCACTACAACCTCTCCACCCTCCACTACCACCACTCACTCCACCCTCCACTACCACCTCTCACTCCACCCTCCACTACCACCTCTCACTCCACCCTCCACTACCACCTCTCACTCCACCCTCCACTACCACCTCTCTCTCCACCCTCCACTACCACCTCTCACTCCACCCTCCACTACCACCTCTCACTCCACCCTCCACTATCACCTCTCACTCCACCCTCCACTACCACCTCTCACTCCACCCTCCACTACCACCTCTCACTCCACCCTCCACTACCACCTCTCACTCCACCCTCCACTACCACCTCTCACTCCACCCTCCACTACCACCTCTCACTCTACCCTCCACTATCACCTTTCACTCCACCCTCCACTACCACCTCTCACTCCACCCTCCACTACCACCTCTCACTCCACCCTCCACTACCACCTCTCACTCCACCCTCCACTACCACCTCTCACTCCACCCTCCACTACCACCTCTCACTCCACCCTCCACTACCACCTCTCTCTCCACCCTCCACTACCACCTCTCACTCCACCCTCCACTACCACCTCTCACTCCACCCTCCACTATCACCTCTCACTCCACCCTCCACTACCACCTCTCACTCCACCCTCCACTACCACCTCTCACTCCACCCTCCACTACCACCTCTCACTCCACCCTCCACTACCACCTCTCACTCCACCCTCCACTACCACCTCTCACTCTACCCTCCACTATCACCTTTCACTCCACCCTCCACTACCACCTCTCACTCCACCCTCCACTACCACCTCTCACTCCACCCTCCACTACCACCTCTCACTCCACCCTCCACTATCACCTCTCACTCCACCCTCCACTATCACCTCTCACTCCACCCTCCACTACCACCTCTCACTCCACCCTCCACTATCACCTCTCACTCCACCCTCCACTACCACCTCTCACTCCACCCTCCACTACCACCTCTCACTCCACCCTCCACTACCACCTCTCACTCCACCCTCCAATACCACCTCTCACTCCACCCTCCACTACCACCTCTCACTCCACCCTCCACTATCACCTCTCACTCCACCCTCCACTACCACCTCTCACTCCACCCTCCACTACCACCTCTCACTCCACCCTCCACTACCACCTCTCACTCCACCCTTCACTATCACCTCTCACTCCACCCTCCACTATCACCTCTCACTCCACACTCCACTATCACCTCTCACTCCACCCTCTACTATCACCTCTCACTCTACCCTCCACTATCACCTCTCACTCCACCCTCCACTACCACCTCTCACTCCACCCTCCACTATCACTTCTCATTCCACCCTCCACTACCACCTCTCACTCCACCCTCCACTATCACCTCTCACTCCACCCTCCACTACCACCTCTCCACCCTCCACTACCACCTCTCACTCCACCCTCCACTACCTACCACCTCTCACTCCACCCTCCACAGGGCCACAGTTGCAGTGGAGCAAGGACCTTCCTGGACAGAGGTTAGGTTATCCCTTACTAGGGAATAGGCCATTCCTTGAAAAATATGGAACTGCCTCTGGATAGCAACGAAACCCTCCCTGGATAAAGGCAAGACTATCCCTAGATAGAACCAAGGCCATTCATTGATAGAGGTTAGATTCTACCTGGACACAGACAAAACCATCCCTTAATGGAAACAAAACCGACGCCGGACAGAAACGAAACAGACGCTGGACAGAAGTAAAAACCCCAAATGGACAATGGCACGATCCTCTCTGAATAAAAGTAAAAACTTAGATGGACAGAGGGAAGATCATCCCTGGTTAGAAATGAAACTCTTCCTCCACTCAGTTGTGACCATTCCTCGATAGAGGCTAAACCTTCAACTCATAAAAAAATAATGATATGAGGGATTTCCTAATCTCAGTCATTATTGGCCACGTACTGAGTGAGGCTGAGCCGAGGTTTTGACTGATTACATACCATCGAATTTCCAGGTTCAGACAAAAATGGACACTTTGACAACTGTGTTTCAATTCTTATGGTTATTGTTACGTACTCTCTTCAGTAAGTCGTATTAAAGTATTATCTATTCGTGCTGAATAAGTAAAACTTGCGATTATGGTTTAAACAGCAACGTTCTTCTTGCCGAATAAGGCAAGCGAAAATTAGTTTAAGCAATAATTTTGCGAAAATCATTCTGAACCTAAAGAAAAAGAATTATTTCATTGCGTTTGCTTATTATTAAATTATTGAAAACTTATCTAAAATATATTTAGTTGGATTAGGCCAAATTAAATTACACTTGTTTTAATACGGTTTGTTAAGTTTTTTAAGATTCTTTTGGTACAAAATTACAATTTTTACCTTAACATAAATTAAAAAATATATTTTTAATGCATATATATATATATATATATATATATATATATATATATATATATATATATATATATATATATATATATATATATATATATAAACACTGATCTCTGGCTGAAGGAGACTCGAACCTACGAACCTTAGGACAAGGTACGCAGTGCTTTACCAATCTACCCACACTCGACCAATACCTTGGCGTGTAGCATGAGCTACACGTTTGATCCAAGGCAGGCAGCTTTCAGGGAGAAGGCTTACAGCTTTTCATCTCATCCCCTGCATGCATCAGCCTTACAATGCAAGGAATTCCTTGCATTGTTCAAATCTCTAGTAAGGCTGATGCATGCAGGGGATGAGATGAAAAGCTGCAACAGGAAATCTCCTGAGTGTGGTGCCTTCACTGCCAGGAGACGAGCTTTGTCCTTTCCTGAGGCGTTGGAGAGCATTGTGTTGGCGATTTTTTCCATGATCGGTTTGTCCCGGTGGGACTGTTTGTGTTCTTTGGGAGGAGCTGGTCTACTGGAGGAATCTGTAGGGGTGTCCCACTGAATCGCTGCTTCAGTAAACCTGGGGTCTTGAGCTCCTACCACGTCTCTCAAGCGTTCGGGAACAATCTTCTTGACGAATGCACTGGAAGCCAAACACGAAGACAGAAAAGCAGGTAAAGCAACATGCGTTGCTGTGCGCACCCCTATACCTCCCAGTCGCACTGGGAGGGTTGCCTGATCCCATTGCTGATCCTCTAGTGACAGGTTCAGTGCCTTCTTAAGGGTTGACCTCAGGTGTGCGTCATATTCGTCGAGTGTTGGGTTGTCAAAAGAGGGTGCACACCTCAGGAAGTAAGTGAGTCTTGGAATAGTAAGGCACCTTGTGAGGAGATACAGAGCATCATGGGCATCAAGATTGCTTATTCTCTCCTCCATTCTCATCAGGTCATTAAATTTGTCCTTGAGGACTGTGTCGATGGCCTGGTGACCCAGCGGTGCTACCAAGAGGGTACTGTTGGACGGAGTGGTAGTAGAGACTTCTGGGAGGATTCTTCGCACAGCATTGATTATTTCCTGGTTCGCTGTGATGATTTCACACTTGGAGGGATTGAGGATGAGTCCCAAGTCTTCTCCGTGTGTTTTCACCAGTTGTAGGTCCCCTACCAGGGACTCTTCAGTACCTGCCAGAGTGCCATCATCCAGGTACCAGATATTGAGCTCGCTGCGTAGGCTGGAAGTTAGTTCTCTAACTGCCAAGCAGAAGAGAATTGGAGGTAGTGGGTCACCCTGCTGAACACCTTCTGATGAGAGAATTTCATGTTCTCCAAACAAAAGAATTGAGGGTTTGCTGTAGCCGGCTGAAATGAAGGGAAAAAGACTGGGGAAGCGATCCCGAACAGCTGGCAAGACAGCATCTCTCTTTACCATATTAAAGGCATTTCTAAAATCAAGTTTGACTACGGCCTTGTCTTCTGGTAGGTCCCTGATGTAGGCCCTTGCTGCCTGAGCTGCAGCTTCACTGCCTTGAGGGACCCCAAAGCCCAGTTGGTGTGGCTGGAGTAAACTGGCAGCTTCTAGGCGAATGTTTCTTACTGCTGCTTTGGCAACGAGACGGCGAAGAGTGTTTCCAACCGCAATGGGTCTGATTCCCCCATCCTTCTTCTTCAACGCACACAGTGAGGCTCCAAAAAACAAAGGTTTAATTTCTTCTGGGATTCGCCCAGCCAGGCAGTTGTTGACGAAAGTTGTTAACTAGGTGAGAAGAAGTGATGCAGATGCACCGAGTACTGGATTTACCATCTCCTTGAGGTGCTGAGGTCGAATTCCAGTGTAACCATCTGCAGATCCTGCAGGAAATGACACAATCGCCTTATAGACTTCCGATTCAGGCAAAATTAATTGTTCAGTGATGGGGTCTTCCTCAGGGTTGTTGTTGATGGCTATGGTGTCCCTGGTTGGATGCTTGTCTCTTAGTGCTTGGGCTGTGGTCTCATCTTTGGGGCTACAGTGTCGTCAATTGTAATTATTCGGATTGCTCCCACTGTGTTACCTTTTTCAATTTTTTTGCTAACCTGTGCGCAAATTTTCTCGTTTTCAGTGGGACTTTTCTTGGGTGTACCTTTGTGATTCCTGCGATGATGGGGCAGAGGGACACAATTATCCGTTCTTGGGTAGTTGCGCACTGCCTTGATAACTGACGTGGTTAGCAGTTTGCCTCGTCTCTCAGAAACTGCAAGACAGACATTGCCGAACAGGAGCAGGTTTCGCCATGCTTGGATGGTGCCTCGGGCTTCTAAGTTGGTGGAACCTCCATTCACCTGCTTAAGAAGGCCTGTGAATTTCCCTGCTGCATATGGGCGAGCCGCTTTAGGGATGTGGGATAGGGTACTGTTAGCAGTGGATTTGAATGCCAACAGAAGGTTATCGCAAGTGAGGAGGTTGCCATTGGAATTGTCATCTGCTTGTGGAGGCTGTGGGCTGCTCTCTGCTTGGGGTATATGTGATCCCGCACACCCATTGTGTGCACGAATGCGACAATCCCTGTTACGTGCTCGAAACTCTCTGCATACCCGACATGTGCCTCTTCTTTCATTGTTGGGTGCACTGTTTCCCTGGCTTTGTGGCTGGCTGGCTTCATCATCTGCCATACCTCAAACTGTGTGGTAAGCCCAGGCTGAAGGGAAAATGGCGCATGGCACATACCGCATGTGGTTCATGGTGGTGGTGGGGGGAGGAGAGGGGTCTCCCGTCCTTGTGGTGGGCGGTGGAAGAAAGGGAGGAAGGTTTGGAAGATGTATATATACAATATATATATATATATATATATATATATATATATATATATATATATATATATATATATATATATATGTGTATATATATATATATATATATATATATATATATATATATATATATATATATATATATATATATATATATATATATATATATATATATATATATGCAAGGAATTCGCGAGAGCAGGCGAAATATACATAAACAGTGATCTCCTTCAGCCAGAGATCAGTAAACAGGTGATTTCAGAAAATGCAAAACAACCACTCTGAAAGAATAGAGAAATTCCAAGCGCTTTCGTGACTACTCACATTATCAAGGAACTATGAAAGTAAAGCATCCAAGGAAGCTATATAAGGGGTCTGGCCAGCACCTAACTATCAGATCCCACAACGGTTAAACACCTGACGCGCGCCGACCCAACTTGGATAGGCCCTTTGCACAAATCACCCACAAACTATTCTACCCAAGAAAATTTAAAAATTATTTGTCCAGTGTATTATTAAATTCTTACCAAATTCTATTAATTATATATGGATCTAATTTATATAAACCAAAGGAAATATTCATATTATTGTCAAAACTTGTTTCATAAAAAGCAGTTTTGACAATAATATGAATATTTCCTTTGGTTATATAAATTAGATCCATATGTAATTAATAGAATTTGGGAAGAATTTAATAATACACTGGACAAATAATTTTTAAATTTTCTTGGGTAGAATAGTTTGTGGGTGAGTTGTGCAAAGGACCTATCCAAGTTGGGTCGGCGCGCGTCAGGTGTTTAACCGTTGTGGGATCTGATAGTGAAGTGCTGGCCAGACCCCTTATATAGCTTCCTTGGATGCTTTACTTTCATAGTTCCTTGATAATGTGAGTAGTCACGAAAGCGCTTGGAATTTCTCTATTCTTTCAGAGTGGTTGTTTTGCATATATATATATATATATATATATATATATATATATATATATATATATATATATATATATATATATATATATATATATATATATATATATATATATATATATATATATATATATATATATATATATATATATATATATATATAATACATCAACCACAGGCAGAGAAGGGTAAATGAGATTGCTCTAAATCTTTTATGTTGTAAAGGAGAAGGAACTTTACAAATGTTCCTGATTGTTCTACTTTCATAAGCTCAGCACTAGCAATAAGTCAGTTGTCTACTCACACACAGTTATAGTTATTTGGAACAGCTGACGTTAGACTGTTTCTTCTCCCGAGTTGTTGGGAACTGGTGATCCATGGCTGACCCATTAGAGTGTCACGATGCCAGAAGATGTGGGGAGCCTCCTCTGTGTTCCTTGCCAATGCACTACTTCTTGCAGGTGCTTCGTAAAGCGTCCAGCATGACGGTATTCCCGTTGCATAAGCAAATGTATGCTATACACACAAACGCTGAATTAAATGGTTTAGGAATCTAGGTGATATGACTCATGTAGTTTACCTAAATAACACCAAAAAGCCTCTGTGAATGTTGATTCCCCATTTTTTTTGATGTCTTGGAGTACACTTTTGGACACCATCCAGCAGAACACCACAATGATCACCATCCCAAAGAACACCACAGTGATCAACATCCACTAGAATACCACAGTGTTCACCATTCACCAGAACACCATGGTATTCACCCTCCATCAGAACACCAGTGTTCACCATCAACCAGAACACCAGTGTTTACCTCCACCAGAACACCAGTGTTCACCATTAACCAGAACACCTGTGTTCACCATCATCCAGAACACCACAGTGTTCACCGTTCATTTACATGATAAATTGTTATGTAAAAGCTACGGCAGGTGTCAACATAGCTGCCGCTGGTGTCAGCATGGCTGCCACTGATGCCACCATGGCTGTCTCTGTTTCCAACATGGCTGCCTCTTTTGTCAACATGGCTGCCGCTGTTGTCAACATGGCTGCCACTGGTGTTAACATGGCTGCCGCAGGTCTCAACACAACTATTGCGACCACAGACAGGGCAGTGTTGTGACATCATGTTAAGTCAGAGGTCACAGTGGCCTCACACGACTCCAGCCACCTTTTACCACAACACCAACAATTTACATTCCTAATCACCGCCTGGAATACAGTAGGGTAAAAAACGTGGATAAAAGAACTTTGCAAAGTGTTTCAAACAGTCCGGGAACGGCACTGCAGATCTCTTAATTCCTCAGCGTTTGTAATGGGTGATCTGGCTTGCTGGGCCGGTGTACTGTGTCTCTGGCTTGCAGAGTCTGTAGGTTGTAGGGCATGTATACTGGGTCACTAACTTGCTGGGCATGTATACTCGGTCACTAACTTGCTGGGCATGTGTACTGGGTCACTTGCTTGTAGAGTATGTGCAGCTCTGCAACTGGGGTGTGCACACTCATTATATAACGGGATATTTTACAACAGGATTTTTTTTCTGAAGTACATGACATTAACTCTGAAGAATTCACCGAAAATATGCTAAATGATTCCGGGAAAGAACAGAGTTTAATATGAATTAAATATCACACGATTTCATGAGGTCTACAATATTTAACACGAAGCAGTTCAGGGAAAGATAGCTCGTAACTTATTTAAATCGTAGATGGATCTGACGTCTCATTCCGACTGGTGTTGCTAATATTTTATATACATTATGTAATCATCATTAAATCATGAACTATCATGGGCGAATCATTACCAGTAATGCTCCTTTTCCAGTGAATCAGATTTGTGACTCAGGTATTCTTATTTTATATAATAATGTTGACAAAATTACCGACAATATGTTAGGTAAAAGACACAAGTTCAGTTAATATGACATTTTATTGTAACAACGTTCCGATCTCCAGGAGCTTTGTCAAGCCGGCTTGATAAAGCTCCTGGAGAGCGAAACGTTGTCGCAATAAAATACCTCATTAGTTTGGACTTGTGTCCTTTTACCTAACATTTTC
>NC_091362.1:4749483-4751983 GCF_038502225.1 Cherax quadricarinatus
TGATGATGATGATGATGATGATGATGATGATAATGATGATGATGATGATGATAATAATAATGATGATGATGATGATGATGATGATGATGATGATGATGTGGCCACTGGATATCACTTCTTATCAGCTGTTGTGTTCATTTGGAAGTTCGTTGATAGAACTCATTTTTTATACTGTTACCTATTTTTGTGAGACTAAATTCTGGCATATGTTTTTCGAGACAAATTTTCAGAATAATATAGTCCCCATTGTCCTCTTGAAAGGCAAAAGTTTCTGTGCACTCAATCAATGCTTGCTCACATATTTTCGTTTTGAATGTGCAATGGGTTTTATGTGTGATATTTGCTACTAATTTACTGTGTGGTTGTGGGTTTTCTCATGCGCTGGAACAGGGCTGGAATTTCTGTACTTTCTTCATTGATTTCATGTGTTCCATTATCCGTTTTTTTTCAGTCTGCGACCTTCTTGTCTTTATTACATAGAGCCACAATTATTACGAAGAATAATGTGTACCATGGCGTTTTATGCATTGCTAGTTTTCATGGTTTTAGCGAAGGATATTTCTAGTTTAATGGATCCACAAGAAGAGTTAACCTTCACCTTTGTATGTTAGTGTCACTTGTAAATGATCCCAGTAGGACCGAAACGTCGTCATAAGCTTCTCTCTCCTATATGCGGGTTATTTATGTATTGTTCCAGTCACAGCACTATGCCTTTTTGTTCTTTAGCAAATGGACAATGGAAAGTAGATGTTATTGCTAAAATTGAACTGAACAAACGTATTCAAGCTCCAAGCCTCAGAGCAATAGATTAGCTACACACATTATTCACTATGGTTACCTAATTTGATATGAGACTAGAACCAGAGGTCACAGCACAGCATCTCATCTCATATCATCATCATCCGACTTAAAACAGTAAACTCAGGCACCCAACTTAAAACAATCTTTTGACCCAAATTCCGACAATGGAATTGGCGTAAGAGGAAACAGAAGAACACTGTAACAGGTTACAGGTGGGTCTCATTTATATTCTACTTCTCACTCACGTGCTCAGAAAAACTATTTTAGGTTTCAGCATTTTGTTCTAATCACCTTCAACTTTATTGTCAAAGCTGAGCTTTCCTTACCTGAAGCGTAGCTCCTAGATAATATGATAAGCGAGACAAACGTGCAACAGTTAGGTAGCTTTATCCCTAAACGTTTCACCTATACAGTAGGCTTCTTCAGTCTAGTGCAGATAAGGCAGCAGAAGTAGAAATGTAAAAACGATGCAGTCAGTCCATCAGCCTGAAGACATAAGATGCAATCAGTCCCTCATCCTGAAGAAGCGTTTTCCACTGTAGATTGGACAATATGAAGTTGAAGCAACACTAAGGAGACTTATATACTGTCAAAGGTGAGGAGCAGATGATCATGACGACAGGAGTGGCGGAGCCCACTAGTAGAATAATGAAAACATTGAGAGGGCAGGTCCCTCTCAAATCCATCTTTTCTCAAAAAAAATCTAAGATGTTCTCTGTAACAAGATACAGTTGTGTTGCAGAGTCTGGCAGAGTGAATATGATAATGGTATACAATACCCACAAGTTGATAAGTGAAACACGGAATAATGTTACCTAACTGTTGCACATGTGCCTCATTCACATCATTTTGTCTGTATTGTATACTATTATCATATTCACCCTACATGATATAACAAACAGCAAATTCGTTGGTCCTCTCGCCTTATGTAAACATGTTCCATTTTTAATTTTCGTATCTGCTGAAGAGGACTTCAGTTGAAGGTTGAAATATACATATATTTTCTTTCATGTACTTTACAGTTAATATGAGCGGTTTTCACAAGTAGAGAACGTGGTTATTATACCTTAGCAACCATCATATATATATATATATATAAATATATATATATATATATATATATATATATATATATATATATATATATATATATATATATATATATATATATATATATATATATATATATATATATATATATATATATATATATATATATATATATATATATATATATATATATATATATATATATATAGATATATATAGCGAGAGAGAGAGAGAGAGAGAGAGAGAGTCTCATGACAATAAAAATGCTTTCAAATGAGCTGATGTAGGTAACAGCTCTTAGCTTTTCAATAATATTAGGAATCCTTAACCTGTAAATAGCTTGTCAATAAAACTAGGGATCCTTAACCTTGTCAAACCCTGTGTAAAAGAGAGAGAGAGAGAGAGATACTATACGACAGTGTCTATGAGTACCTTTGTACCTACCTTGTGATACTTCCAGGGTTCTAGTCATAGCACTTGGCCACACCTCTTAATTCCGATCAACCGGATTTATTGATTATTTATCTCCAAGGTGTTTGAGCCTCGAATTCCAAATACTCTTTCCCAGAAACAGCCAAATATAAGTAGCATGATAGTTGGGTTAGGCAGCGAATACAGGGCACAGTGTATTTATTTCTGCTCTGACACA
>NC_091362.1:4756983-4781983 GCF_038502225.1 Cherax quadricarinatus
GTCAGACAGAGTGACTTATTTCCATTGGTCTTTCCTCAGGGGTCATTTATATTCCAGTGGTCTACAATTTTTATAATTTTAGAGTCTAATTAATAGTGGTGGTTATTCCTCTCTTCTTCTTCCCCCCATCACACACCTGAAGCCAGTGGTACACACATGAAGCCAGTGGTACACACATGAAGCCAGTGGTACACATATGAAGCCAGTAGTACACACATGAAGCCAGTGGTACACACATGAAGTCAGTGGTACACACATAAAGCCAGTAGTACACACCTGAGGCCAGTGGTACACACATGCTCTGTTGGTTGTCAGTGTATATGCTGAACAGTCACAAATTATGGTAATACTTATTTAAAGGATGAAAATATTTCTAATATTACATAAGAATATTACTTAAGTCGTATTCAAATTCATTAGATCTTACTCAGACATTTGTCTAACCATTTTTAAGCCATCTAAGGAAATAGCATCAATAACCCTAATAACATATTCTAGGAGAATGTTAACTTAAATTATTGTCCTGTACTGGTGAATTGACATCTTAGGTAAGGTTAAGTAAGGTTTGTCAGGAAACACGACAAGTGTTTCCTGACGCGGGTCTTAGTCATATGATGGCCCACCGCTGGAGCTTTCGGTCATCTGACCAAGGCCTTCCGCTTCCAGTCAAGCACTTTAAAAATTATTGTTATAATTATAGCCATTTTAATTATATAATGATGGGTACTAGTGTGATAGGCTGGATACAGTTGTCTTGATGTCGACCAGTGTGCCTCTCAGTAGCTACAGTCTGCTGTCTGCCAACCAATATGATTTTCACGCAGAATTAGTGAACATTTAAATCGTTGATGAGGAGAGAGAGAGAGAGAGAGAGAGAGAGAGAGAGAGAGAGAGAGAGAGAGAGAGAGAGAGAGAGAGAGAGAGAGAGAGAGAGATAGAGAGAGAAAGAGGGAGGGAGGGAGGCAAGGAGGGAGGGGAGGTTCTAGGAACTGGCTCATAAGGTGCCGGGAACCAGCTCACATAATGCTAGGAAGCTGCTCAGAAGGTGTCATAAACCGGTTCATGAGGTGCCATAAACCGGCCTTTAGACCAGGAATCTGTTCGAAATGCGACAGAACGTGGCTTGCATAATCTCATGAACCAGCTCACAAGGTGCTAGGAATTGTCTAGATTTTATTCGATTTGTTGTCTTTTTTATTTGTTTTTGCTTCATAATACATTTTAAAAACCTGAAGAGATTATGCTGCGTTACTTCTGACTTAGCGATTTTATACAGAAAATTTGTCCTGTACTTGTAAAAGCGCACACGTGTGCAAATGGTGAAAAACAATCATAATCGAGTCCTGGCTATAGGTCTGAATCAAACAAGGATTACTCACGTTCACCTAGCACTATATAGGTATGTAGGTGTTAGTTAACCGTTGGGCTTCGCATCCTGAGGAATAACCAAATGCTAATTCTGAAGACACGACAGCAGGAGTATACCTCTCTGCTTGTTACTAGAAATGAATAACAATTATTGAAAACTCGCTTTACCCCCACTTGCGTGTTTCGGTCCCTTCCATCAGTTTACCTAGTGCCGTGAACTTGTCTGCTGACTGCATTTTTTAGCGCAACTATGTGGATCCGATGACCCAGAGAAATAATATATAGGAATTCAATCTGTCCGAGAAGAGCCGTAGTATAACGTGGAACACCAGTTTCTGACGGCAGTATTGTATGACACTCTGCGGATAGTTGAGAGCGAACTGACACTAGTAACTCGGATGAATAAGCACCAGCAGGTCTTTAAATTTATCACCCATAAGGGCTGTACATACCTTTTATGGGAATTTGTGTGTGAGTACGGAAAAGAATGTATAATTTATGAATGTCTGTCTATATCTCTACCAGCGAGGAATGTAGCGCTTTATCTGTGGATGTTTGAAATACCGAGAATTTTAGGGAGGTTAATGACTGTCCATAGCATAATGGCCAAGACTCTGGACTGTGAACGTTAAACAGAGTTGAACTTTGTAGCCAATTCACCTAAATGTCTCTTGAGAAATAAACGGTTTTCTCTTGTATTTTAGGAGGCTGCATGTTCACTTCTTATATTCCATGATGTCTACCTGTTATATTCCCTGATGTCTACCTGTTATAATCCCTGATGTCTACCTGTTATATTCCCTAATGTCTACATGTTATAATCCCTGATGTCTACCTGTTATTTTATCTAATGTATTCCTTGATATCTACATGTTATTTATACTGCTGATGTTTACCCACTATATTTACTAATATCTACCTGTTGTTATGATACAGACTTTCATAAGGTTGTTGTGATAGTTTCTCACTGATTCATGTGTCTGTCGTCTACTTGTCTGTTGTCTACTTGTCTGTTGTCGACTTGTCTGTTATCTACTTGTTTACTTGCCGTTTCTTCCAACAATCTGTTTTATCTACCTTCCATAAAGGGGGGTATCTTGTTGTTAGTGATCCAAGGAATTTGAGATACCCTCCCCATTCTTCGATCAAATCTGATTACCTTTTCTTTCATGGGGCTGTATGACCCTTAGAGGTTTAGAGGTTCCCTTTAAAATACTACTACTACTACTACTACTACTACTAATAATAATAATAATAATAATAATAATAATATTAATAATAATAATAATAATAATTTACCTTTTCCAGCTTTCTCAATTGGTTCTTATGAGGATATATACATTCAGAGGTGTATATCTATGTATATACACTGAGTCACGAGATCGTAATGACACGACTGCAAACAAACCATACCACGGGTTCAAACCCCACCCATGGTATGCTTTACATACACTGAATTTATTTTAATCCCTATTTCAGAAATTAAAGTATTCATGTCTGGTGTCCACAGGTGACGTACAGTGTTAATGGCCCTCGTGTAGTAGATAGGAATTAAACCCAAACAATCTGGTGATCACACTGCGTATATTCTGAAGAGTATATTTCTCTTGAAGTATGTACACTGCGAAGCAGTGTATTCAAACAGAGATGTATATCTCAGTATATATACACAACTTAATCCCTTTATTTGGAAATAACGTATCTATAACTGGAGATATGCTGCCTTAATGACCCAAGTGTAGTAGATAAGATTTAAACCTAACCAACCAACTAAACTGGTGGTGTTCCTTGTGTCATATGATGTTTATTCACATTAAATATTGTTCTCCCTTTTGCACTGTGCCACATTTCATATACATATTTTTATAAAATATTATATATCCGTTTGGCACTTTTTTTTTCAAACTTTTACTGATATGTTTGTTTTGATTCTATGTATCAATTTTCTTTACGGTTTATGGGGTGAATGTAACGGCCGTGTGATCCCCTGTCGCTCCAGTGTTGTAGGAAATTGAAGCTTTGCTCTCTGGAGTGTTGGGCTCTGAGGGAGCTCCTATGTGTTGGTGAGTTGACCTGTTTGTACGCTCACGTTCACGTGTGTTCAAGTATCTGTTCGCAGATGTGTTCACGTGCTGGTTTATTCTCACATGCACGTGTGCTAACATATTTGTGTTCAAATGTCATCCAAGGCACCAAACAGTGCGCAAGTTGCTGCTAAAGGGAACGTTGCTTTCAAGACACCGTTATCACTGCCATAGAATCGAACACCACAAGAATATCTTTTGAAGAAAAACAATTGGAACTAGTCAAGCATCAACAAAAGTTTAGGAGCCTAAATCCCGGAAACATAACCAAGATGTACTGAAATATGGCTATTAGGCTCATGTATATCACGGATATATTAATGTTAATAAAACACAGAATGCTGTTTATGGTATATTTTTAGACCATTTGTTCACAACATAAAATCTAATGGACGAAACTTGTGAATAGAAAGGCATAACCCGCATGTTGTGCCTTATTAACTTACGATGATGTTTTACTCACTAAGTTACTTGAATTAATACACCTCTGTTAATGGTTTTGTGCCTTATAGGGAATCACAGGATCATATGGTCAACCAGTACATACAGATCCCTGACTAAAAATGGAAAGTCAGTCGTTCAGTATATTGTTTACCCGCATTTGGGGCTCCATTGCTAATGTTGATGAGCTCACACAAAGTTTTGTGAACATTCAACTTAGCGATCCATTGGCTGTTCTGGAAACATTATTGGTTACGAGGTTACACCTCGAGGATGGAACAAGACAGTCAGGATCACTGCTCCGTGGAGGTCTTGTCGTGTACCTGGAACAAGACAGTCAGGATCACTGCTCCGTGGTGGTCTTGTCGTGTGCCACAAGAGACCTGTATATATTCAGCCCTTTGTTGTTGTCTCTCCTACTCAACTGGAAGGCAAAGAGAAACAACTGCGGTATAATGCGATTTTTTATTGACAACGCTGAGCCTACACAGTAGGATTTATCAAGCCACAAACAGGTCAGAAGAATCTGTTATGATAGAGTTGGTATAATTTCTTTCCCTCCTGATCAACTGGATTTTTATTGGACAACGTATTCTATAAATCCTCGAACATCCATTCAATTACTGCATAACTCAACATATTGCTATTACTGGCGACCACAGCTGACACCTCCAGCAACACTTTGATGAGCGGCTTGTAGAATCTTAAGAATATAATTATAATCTCATTCATTCCTCCTCCATGTAGTGAGTGATCTACTTAAAGCGTTGTGCTGCGCAGTCATGGAGTTGTTTGACATATCACTTTAATTGCGGTTATAAACGCTATCATCCATGGTTATGTTCCCCAACCTAGCCCAACTTAACGTAACTTACTGAGCGTAAAAACTTAACTTAGAAGAATGAATATAGTGTTAATCGCAAAGGAAAAATAACGTAAAACATGGAGAGGTTGTTATTCAAGACAATGTCCCATACCCAGATAATCTACTACACACGATAACCGCAAGAACTGTGTTAAGATTTCTTACTAGATCTGCTGACCAGCTAGTATTACATTAAACTCACAAATACCAAATTTACCAGACCTTGTCTCTGCCTTTTTTTTTTCCTTACCCACTACTGGATAAATGTCCGAGAGGTCTCTGAATGTAATACTAGATCTGCTGACCAGCTAGTATTACATTAAACTCACAAATGCCAAATTTACCAGACCTTGTCTCTGCCTTTTTTTTTTTTTCCTTACCCACTACTGGATAAATGTCCGAGAGGTCTCTGAATGTAAATAAGACACAATAACGGTAAAGACATATTCTTTGTGAAGATATTGTTATAGTTTACTACTATATTACAGGGGCTGAGTGTGGCTTTCAATTTCCATGTTTGATTAGAAGATTTGTTATTACTTAATTATCAAATAATTTTCCAAGAATTCACCTCAAAGCACTAAGTTGCATCTCATCAAGTAGAAGTGAGCCCCGCCTGCAACATCTCCATTTTCTGTGTCTCACCTCTTCCAGTATCCAGAGCTCGGGTAACAAGCTCCAGCTATAGACGTCCAAGAGTATCAAGCTGATAATCTCTCCAGGTTGAGGAACTGGCCACCTCAAAATTACCTCCTTAAGGTTGATAGACTGATCCTGTCCTCTTTTCCTCGTCCCTGTTTCTAATGTTTGAATTTTTCACATCTGTATTCGACTAAGGAAACCTTTTGCGCAACGAAACGTTTGGGAATAAACATACCAAACTGTTGCACATGTGTTTTACTGTATTGAGTACTGAAGATGTAATGTTGGAAAGTGAAGTACTCGTTACTTGTAAAAGTTAGCTACTCTAGTTTTCGTTGAGGACAGAAGTGGCAGCGGCTGGTTACTGTAGTTGCGTTATTGAGTACGAAAGCTTTAGTGTTAAGTGACAGTGTTCATTGCTGTAGTTATAGTGCTAGTTATTGTAATTAAAATATTAAATATTGTAGTTGAAATGTTTATCAGGTAAAAGAGACCTGTTGAGTTTACCTGTGGAAACTATAAATGGAAAATTATATTTGCAAAATAAAAGTAAAAAAAGAGTTAATTATATTAAGGAAAATTTAAACACTTTCATTAACTATATTTAAAATGAATGAAAAGCAAAAAATCAACGAACTAAGCAAAGCTTAAAACTACAATAACAAAATTTAATGCTCAAACAGAGGTGTAAGTACTCGTCTGGGGAGATGTCTCCAGTAACATATGAAGATACGTCAAGAACAACTCCTGAAGTACTCCAATAGATGAAGAAGCTGTTCTGTAAATATAGGTAGTGTCATGAGTGCCACAGTGCCACAGGCAGTTCACCAAACTCCTCCGTGAAGACTGAGTAGCTTAGTAAAGATCGATCCAGATCACGCTATGTACAGTCTGCTTAAAATTCGTCTAAGATAAATCACATCTACAGACAGGCAGAGAGTTATAAAAATCCCATTCTCATTTTGCTCTCTCTCCACTTGAGACTATGCCATGAACTGAAGAGAGTAAGAAAACAAGGGATTAAAATGTATAAAGCTGAATTAAGTCTACTTAGAACCTTCATAACACGATAATGTCTCATCACCAAAGGAACACTAATGCTTTTATGAACTGTAAGTCGGGACGAGGTGAAGTGAAAAGACGTTTATTTCCTCCCTTGAGAAAAAAAAGTGAGAACAGAAAAAGAAAGAAGAAATAGGGCAAGTGACGAAATAAAAAATGAAGATAATTCCCTCACTAGATGGCGCCATATGCTGCATCTCTTGAGAAAGAACTCAAGACCCAAACAGTCGGGCTACAATGTAGATAAATGGTTCAGAGAACCGACAAGTTGACAAACTAGATACAAGTGTAATACTTGGAAATCTTTACTGTGGAACGTTTCGCCACACAGTGGCTTCATCAGTCCAATACAGAGAAGAATGGTGAAGATCAGAAGGAGTCTGAGATAATTAGTCTCTCTACTTGGAGTCGATGTAATCAGTCCACCAAGACTGATGGACTGATTACATACACTCCAGGATGAGAGACTAATTACCTCAAACTCCTTTTGATCTTCACCATTCTTCTTTGTACTGGACTGATGAAACCATTGCCTGGCGATACGTTCCATAATTAAGATAACCCAAGGGTTGCATTTGTGACTAATTTGTAAATCGGACTACGGTCACACGAATCATACCTATCATTGCCTACCCTTTTCCACAGCAGTGTAAATTACAGTAGTTGTTTTACTGGGTATTGCAACATTAGTTGCTGTAGTTGTAGTATTAGCTACAGTAAGTGTAGAGCAGGGTTCGGTAGATTTTGTAAAATATTCGGAATTCAAATAATTTCGTCTAATTATCGTCTCAAATCTCAGTGAGTGAATTATACAAAAAAAAAGGTTCTTATTATATTGCCTCAACAGCACTTATTTCCTCCTAAGTTTCCAAACTTAAGTTAGCACCAATCATTCTTGGGGATATTAAGCTCAACATGGGAAAGCTTTTAGTGTCGTAGATACCAGCCGCTTTCCGATTATCATATTTCTATGGTGACCAAGGAAAATGATTTCCACTCTTCTCTTGTATCCTGGAAAACTTAATAACGTAGAATAGACGATTTTTGTTGTTGATGAAGAACTCTGACAGAGAAAATTGTTTCTAATGTTTAGAAGCATAACAGTACACACACAGACACACACAGACACATACACAAACACACACACACAGTGGATTAGGGCGTCATGTGTTTTCGCCCACCATGAAGCAGGCCAAAGCAGCATGGGTTCGAGTCCTTGACTAGTGCAGTGTTATATATATATATATATATATATATATATATATACATACAGTTACTTTTTGCTGATGATACTGTGCTTATGGGAGATTCTAAAGAAAAATTGCAAAGGTTAGTGGATGAGTTTGAGAATGTGTGTAAAGGTAGAAAGTTGAAAGTGAACATAGAAAAGAGTAAGGTGATGAGGGTATCAAATGATTTAGATAAAGAAAAATTGGATATCAAATTGGGGAGGAGGAGTATGGAAGAAGTGACTGTTTTCAGATACTTGGGAGTTGAAGTGTCGGCGGATGGATTTATGAAGGATGAGGTTAATCATAGAATTGATGAGGGAAAAAAGGTGAGTGGTGCGTTGAGGTATATGTGGAGTCAAAAAACGTTATCTATGGAGGCAAAGAAGGGAATGTATGAAAGTATAGTAGTACCAACACTCTTATATGGGTGTGAAGCTTGGGTGGTAAATGCAGCAGCGAGGAGACGGTTGGAGGCAGTGGAGATGTCCTGTCTAAGGGCAATGTGTGGTGTAAATATTATGCAAAAAATTCGGAGTGTGGAAATTAGGAGAAGGTGTGGAGTTAATAAAAGCATTAGTCAGAGGGCAGAAGAGGGGTTGTTGAGGTGGTTTGGTCATTTAGAGAGAATGGATCAAAGTAGAATGACATGGAAAGCATATAAATCAATAGGGGAAGGAAAGAGGGGTAGGGATTGTCCTCGAAAGGGTTGGAAAGAGGGGGTAAAGGAGGTTTTGTGGGCGAGGGGCTTGGACCTCCAGCAAGCGTGCATGAGCGTGTTAGATAGGAGTGAATGGAGACGAATGATACTTGGGACCTGACGATCTGTTGGAGTGTGAGCAGGGTAATATTTAGTGAAGGGATTCAGGGAAACCGGTTATTTTCATATAGTCGGACTTGAGTCCTGGAAATGAGAAGTACAATGCCTGCACTTTAAAGGACGGGTTTGGGATATTGGCAGTTTGGAGGGATATGTTGTGTATCTTTATACGTATATGCTTCTAAACTGTTGTATTCTGAGCACTTCTGCAAAAGCAGTGATAATGTGTGAGTGTGGTGAAAGTGTTGAATGATGATGAAAGTATTTTCTTTTTGGGGATTTTCTTTCTTTTTTTGGGTCACCCTGCCTCGGTGGGAGACGGCCGACTTGTTGAAAAAAAAAAAAAAAAAAATATACATACATATATATATATATATATATATATATATATATATATATATATATATATATATATATATATATATATATATACATATATATATATATATATATATATATATATATATATATATATATATATATATATATATATATATACATATATATATATATATATATATATATATATATATATATATATATATATATATATATATATATATATATATATATATATATAGGGGACAAAAGGGGACAAAATAGAGTGCAAAAATTATAGGGGGATAAGTCTGTTGAGTGTACTTGGTAAAGTGTATGGTAGAGTTATTATTGAAAGAATTAAGAGTAAGACGGAGAATAGGATAGCAGATGAACAAGGAGGCTTTAGGAAAGGTAGGGGGTATGTGGACGAGGTGTTTACCGTGAAACATATAAGTGAACAGTATTTTGATAAGGCTAAAGAGGTTTATGTGGCATATATGGATTTGGAAAAGGCGTATGACAGGGTGGAGAGGGGGGCAATGTGGCAGATGTTTCAGATGTATTGTATAGGAGGCAGGTTACTGAAAGCAGTGAAGAGTTTACGAGGTTAGTGAAGCTCAAGTTAGAGTATGTAGGAAAGAGGGAGATTATTTCCCAGCAAAAGTAGGCCTTAGACAAGGATGTGTGATGTCACCGTGGTTGTTCAATATATTTATAGATGGGGTTGTAAGAGAAGTAAATGCGAGGGTCTTGGCAAGAGGTGTGGAGTTAAAAGATGAAGAATCACACATAAAGTGGGAGTTGTCACAGTTGCTCTTTGCTGATGACACTGTGCTCTTGGGTGATTCTGAAGAGAAGATGCAGATGTGGTGGATGAATTTGGTAGAGTATGTCAAAGAAGAAAATTGAAAGTGAATACAGGAAAGAGTAAGGTGATTAGGTGATGAAAGATTGGATATCAGATTGGAGCGAGAGAGTATGGAGGAGGTGAATGTATTCCAATATTTGGGAGTGGACGTGTCAGCGGATGGGTTTATGAAAGATGAGGTGAATCATAGAATTGATGAGGGGAAAAGGGTGAGTGGTGCACTTAGGAGTTTGTGGAGACAAAGAACTTTGTCCTTGGAAGCAAAGAGGGGAATGTATGAGAGTATAATTTTACCAACTCTCCTGTATGGCGTGAAGCATGAGTGATGAATGTTGCAGCGAGGAGAAGGCTGAGGGCAATGTGTGGTGTGAATATAATGCAGAGAATTCGTAGTTTGGAAGTTAGGAGGAGGGGCGGGATTGCCAAAACTGTTGTCCAGAGGGCTGAGGAAGGGTTGTTGAGGTGGTTCGGACATGTAGAGAGAATGAGGCGAAACAGAATGACTTCAAGAGTGTATCAGTCTGTAGTGGAAGGAAGGCGGGGTAGGGGTCGGCCTAGGAAAGGTTGGAGGGAGGGGGGTAAAGGAGGTTTTGTGTGCTAGGGGCTTGGGCTTCCAGCGGGCATGCGGGAGCTTGTTTGATAGGAGTGAATGGAGACAAATGGTTTTTAATACTTGACGTGCTGTTGGAGTGTGAGCAAAGTAACATTTATGAAGAGATTCAGGGAAACCGGCTGGCCGGACTTAAGTCCTGGAGATGGGAAGTACAGTGCCTGCACTCTGAAGGAGGGGTGTTAATGTTGCAGTTTAAAAACTGTAGTGTAAAGCACCCTTCTGGCAAGACAGTGATGGAGTGAATGATGGTGAAAGTTTTTCTTTTTCGGGCCACCCTGCCTTGGTGGGAATCGGCCAGTGTGATAAAAAAAAATAAAAATATATATATATATATATACATATATATATATACATATATATATATATATATATATACATATATATATATATATATATATATATATATATATATATATATAAAATATGTATATATATATATATTATGTATATATA
Organism: Cherax quadricarinatus; assembly: GCF_038502225.1. Lineage (NCBI taxonomy): Eukaryota > Metazoa > Arthropoda > Malacostraca > Decapoda > Parastacidae > Cherax > Cherax quadricarinatus. The sequence continues at coordinate 4,767,750 of NC_091362.1, forward strand.
TATATATATATATATATACATATACATATATATATATATATATATATATATATATATATATATATATATATATATATATATATATATATATATATATATATATATATATATATATATATATATATATATATATATATACATATATATATAGTTCATTAGAGACCAAAATCACTTTAATTGTTTACTTTGTTCACAGATTTTTCATTAAATTCCCAAATAATTCATGAAAACTACAATGGATAGCAAGTATAATTTAATTACAATAATATAGTTCGTTTCCAGTATGAAAGTAATATAAAATTCCATCATATCAATCTAGTAAACATGGAAAAAGGAAAAAAATGAATGCATAGAAAATAATTTACTTGTGGATGTATAAGCTCCAATTTCCGACTGTAACAGGGAAAAAATCCAATCAAAACACGTTTTGTGAGATCCTTAAGTTGAGGCCTAAATTACAAAAGTTTGCATAATTATTGAAGGTTCATCTAGTGATTGTTGTGATGTGTGTGTTTGTGTGTGTGTGTGTGTGTGTGTGTGTGTGTGTGTGTGTGTGTGTGTGTGTGTGTGTGTGTGTGTGTGTGTGTTTTGTGTGTGTGTGTGTGTGTGTGTGTGTGTGTGTGTGTGTGTGTGTGTGTGTGTGTGTGTGTGTGTGTGTGTGTGTGTGTGTGTAAGTGTGTGTGTGTGTGTGTGTACTCACCTATTTGTACTCACCTATTTGTGGTTGCAGGGGTCGAGTCCTAGCTCCTGGCCCCGCCTCTTCACCGGTTGCTGCTAGGCCCTCTCTCTCCCCGCTCCATGAGTTTTATCAAACCTCGTCTTAAAACTGTGTATGGTTCCTGCCTCCACTACGTCATTTTCTAGGCTATTCCACTGCCTTACAACTCTATGACTGAAGAAATACTTCCTACTATCTCTCTGACTCATTTGTGTCTTCAACTTCCAATTGTGGCCTCTTGTTTCTGTGTCCCCTCCCTGGAACATCCTGTCTTTGTCCACCTTGTCTATTCCACGCAGTATTTTATATGTCGTTATCATGTCTCCCCTGACCCTCCTGTCCTCCAGTGTCGTCAGGCCGATTTCCCTTAATCTTTCTTCATAGGACATTCCCCTTAGCTCTGGAACTAACCTTGTCGCAAACCTTTGTACTTTCTCTAGTTTCTTGACGTGCTTTATCAAGTGCGGGCTCCAAACAGGTGCTGCATACTCCAGTATGGGCCTGACATACACGGTGTACAGTGCCTTGAATGATTCCTTACTAAGGTATCGGAATGCTGTTCTCAGGTTTGCCAGGCGCCCATATGCTGCAGCAGTTATCTGATTGATGTGTGCTTCCGGAGACATGCTCGGTGTTATACTCACCCCAAGATCTTTCTCCTTGAGTGAGGTTTGCAGTCTTTGGCCACCTAGCCTACACTCTGTCTGTGGTCTTCTGTGCCCTTCCCCTATCTTCATGACTTTGCATTTGGCAGGATTAAATTCGAGAAGCCATTTGCTGGACCAGGTGTCCAGTCTGTCCAGGTCTCTTTGAAGTCCTGCCTGGTCCTCATCAGATTTAATTCTCCTCATTAACTTCACATCATCTGCAAACAGGGACACTTCTGAGTCTAACCCTTCAGTCATGTCGTTCACATATACAAAAAATAGCACTGGTCCTAGGACCGACCCCTGTGGGACCCCGCTCGTCACAGGTGCCCACTGTGATACATCATTACGTACCATGACTCGTTGTTGCCTCCCTGTCAGGTATTCTCTGATCCATTGCAGTGCCCTTCCTGTTATATGCGCCTGATGCTCTAGCTTCTGCACTAATCTCTTGTGAGGAACTGTGTCAAAGGCCTTCTTGCAGTCCAAGAAGATGCAATCAACCCACCCCTCTCTCTCTTGTCTTACTTCTGTTATTTTATCATAAAACTCCAGAAGGTTTGTGACACAGGATTTGCCTTCCGTGAATCCGTGCTGGTTGGCATTTATACTCTTGTTCCGTTCCAGGTGCTCCACCACTCTCCTCCTGATAATCTTCTCCATAATTTTGCATACTATACACGTCAATGACACAGGTCTATAGTTTAGTGCCTCTTTTCTGTCTCCTTTTTTAAAAATGGGAACTACATTTGCCGTCTTCCATACCTCAGGTAGTTGCCCAGTTTCCAGGGATGTGTTGAAGATTGTGGTAAGTGGCACGCACAACATATCTGCTCCCTCTCTAAGGACCCATGGGGAGATGTTGTCCGGTCCCATTGCCTTTGAGGTATCGATGTCCCTTAGCAGTTTCTTCACCTCCTCCTCATCTGTATGTATGTCGTCCAACATTTGTTGGTGTATTCCTTGCTGGTGTCCCCATCTGGTCTGTCCCCCCAGAGTCCTTCCTGTCTCTACTGTAAATACTTCCTTAAATCTCGTGTTGAGCTCCTCACATACCTCTTGATCGTTTCTTGTGAGTTCTCCACCTTCTTTTCTCAGCCTTATCACCTGGTCCTTGACTGTTGACTTCCTCCTAATGTGGCTATACAGCAGTTTCGGGTCAGATTTGACTTTCGATGCTATGTCGTTTTCATACTGTCGCTGGGCCTCCCTCCTTATCTGTGCATACTCGTTTCTGGGTCTTCTACTAATCTCCTTGTTTTCCTGGGTCCTATGCCTCCTGTACCTTTTCCATTCTCTGTTGCACTTAGTTTTTGCCTCCCTACACCTTCGGGTAAACCAAGGACTCGTTTTGGTCTTCCTATTATTTCTGTTTCCCTTGGGAACAAAACTTTCCTATGCCTCCTTGCACTTTGTTGCCACATATTCCATCATCTCGTTTACTGATTTTCCTACCATTTCTCTGTCCCACTGAACCTCCTGCAGGAAGTTTCTCATACCTGTGTAGTCCCCCCTTTTATAGTTTGGCCTGTCCCCTTCAGCTCCTGTTACCTTCTCCACTTGTAACTCTACTATATAGTCAAAACTCAGAACCACATGATCGCTAGCTACAAGGGGCCTCTCGTAAGTGATATCCTCAATGTCTGAACTGCTCAGGGTGAACACAAGATGTGTGTGTGTGTGTGTGTGTGTGTGTGTGTGTGAGTGTGTGTGTGTGTGTGTGTGTGTGTGTGTACTCACCTAGTTGTACTCACATAATTATTGAAGGTTCATCTAGTGATTGTTGTGATGTGTGTGTGTGTGTGTGTGTGTGTGTGTGTGTGTGTGTGTGTGTGTGTGTGTGTGTGTGTGTGTGTGTGTGTGTGTGTGTGTGTGTGTGTGTGTGTTTGTGTGTGTGTGTGTGTGTGTGTGTGTTCACCTATTTGTGGTTGCAGGGGTCGAATCATATCTCCTGGCCATGCCTCTTCACTGATCGCTAATACGTCCTCTCTTTCCTTGCTCCATGAGTTTTATCATATCTCTTCCTGAAGCTATGTATGGATCCTGCCCCTACTACTTCACTTTCCAGACTATTCCACTTCCTGACAACTCTGTGACTGAAAAAATATTTCCTAACATCCCTGTGATTCATCTGAGTCTTCAACTTCCAATTGTGACCCCTTGTTGCTGTATCCCATCTCTGGAACATCCTGTCTCTGTCCATCTTGTCGATACCTCTCAGTATTTTATATGTCGTTATCATATCCCTCTATCTCTCCTGTCCTCCATTGTCGCCTGGTTAATTTCTCTAAAGATCTCCTCGTAGCACATGCCCCTTAGCTCCGGGACTAATCTCGTTGCAAACTTTTGTACTTTCTTTATTTTCCTTACGTGCTTGGCTAGATGTGGGTTCTAAACTAGTGCTGCATACTCCAATATGGGCCTGACATACACGGTGTACAGGGTCCTGAACGATTCCTTATTGAGATGTTGGAATGCTATTCTTAATTTTGGTAGGCGTCCATATGCTGCAGCAGTTATTTGGTTGATATGCGCCTTAGGATATGTGCTCGGTGTTAAAATCACCCCAAGATCGTTTTTTCTTGAACGAGGTTTGTAGTCTCTGGCCCCCTAGACTGTACTCCGTCTTCATGACTTTGCTTTTAGTGCGGTTGAACTCCAGGAGCCAGTTTCTGGACCAGGCCTGCAGCCTGTCCACATCCCTTTGTAGTCCTGCTTGGGCCTCCTCCGATAGAATTCTTCTCATTAACTTTACATCATCTGTAAACAGGGACACTTCGGAGTTTATTCCTTCCGTCATGTCTTTCACATATTCCAGAAACAGCACCGGTCCTAAGACTGACCCCTGTGGAGCCTCGCTCGTCACAGGCGCCCACTCTGACACCTCTTCACGTACTATGACTCGCTGATGTCTTCCCGTCAGTTATTCCCTGATTCATTGCAGTACCTTCCTTATTATACCTGCCTGGTCCTCCAGCTATTTCACTAATCGCTTGTGTGGAACAGTGTTAAAAACCTTACAGTCCAAGAAAACTCACTCTACCCACCCCTCTCTCTCTTGCCTTACTGTCACCCTGTCATGGAATCAGTGGTGGGCATAGCTAATGGAAAAGTCAGCTTCGCTAACCGCTAATCCGCTAACTAAAAGTTTAGCACCGCTAGCGCTAAACCTCTAAAAGGCCGAGAAAAATAGCGGAAGCTAACGCTAAACGCTAACCACTAACTTTTCCACATGAATTCAGATTCGGCTACTTTTAAGACTTTTAGAACAGACGTGGAGAGTTTCCTAATAAGATATAGAGTGCCAAGATCATATGATGATTAAGTGCCGCTTGTGCGAAAATAGCGATTGTTTAATTTTGTGATGTAACGCGAGCGACCGACAAGGACACACTTGTCGCTGTACTGAAGCCCCATAGCACCTGAACAGATTGATTTAGCTTATTTAACTGTTTTCTTCATTAGTTCCAGTTACTCATTGTATTCGTTCATTTTATTCTGTTTTTGTTCATTTTTGCATTTAACTTAATTTAGATTTTGAACCCAGTAAATTACAAACAAGTAGTTGAAAACGCCAACTTATCGCTGCACTAGCGATTCAGCGATACAGGTGCACACAACTTATCGCTGCATGAGCGATACAGCGATACAGGTGCACACAAATAGTTAAATGAACAAATGAAATCAAACATCAGTTTAAATCCAATATACACTTTTTTTACTGTACAAAATGCATAGCATGCGTATTGTGCCAGGATCAGATGATGGCTGGGCCTTCTCCATCGCTCTGATGTGATGCTGGTTGCCCTTCACGAGCATCAGCCTCTCAAAGTTTCCATCTGACAGGGTGGCTCTCTTGGCCCTTAAGATATCTTTGCCAAACCATACCACGGGCGGGATTTGAACCCGCGGTCAGAGACTCTCAAAACTCCAGACCGTCGCGTGGAATGGTTTGTTTGCAATCGTGTCATTACGATTTCGTGAGTCATATCTTTGCCTATAGAGAATAGACGCTCAATTGCAGCACTGGATGGGATGGCGGTGTTGTACTTAATGTTTCAACCACAGCCGCTGCAGGCTCCTCAGCAACACCTCAAGCAGAATAGAAACGTCTCCCTTGTTCATAACGATAAGTGACAACGCACCCCGGTGATCGCTGACACTGTAAGACTATAACAGTGCTGCTCAGATGCTGCTGCTGCTGCGTTGACAAGTCACGTTTACACGTAGTCAGCCAAAAGTGTGCCCGACCGACTGTTGGAGAAACGCCCACAACAGACAGGAACGAACACATACGCCGTTGAAAAGGCACTGCTTTCCTACTACCAATCGCGGACTCAAAGTTAGCGGAACTTGGTCTGCTAACGGTTTCCAAAGTTAGCAGAAACGCTAATCCGCTAACTTCGGAAACCGTATTAGTTTTAAATAAAATTATAAAAAAAAAATCCGCTAAACAGAAAGTTCTGCTAATTAGCGGTTAGCGGAACTGTGCCCATCACTGCCCATTCTGTGACACAGGATTTCCCGTCCCTGTGCATGTCAGTGACATATATAGTATAGTATAGTATAGTATAGTATAGTATAGTATAGTATAGTATAGTATAGTATAGTATAGTATAGTATAGTATAGTGTAGTATAGTACAGTATAGTCACCCTGCCTCGGTGGGAAACGAACTCTTACTTGGGAATTGTGCCCCACATCAAAGTGCCCCCTGTGGGCGGCTGTGCAACTACACCCAGTGGCAGCGCTGCTGGTACATTTCCCATGAGTGACCCGACCATGTCAGACCCAGGAGCACGGTCTAAACGGAGGTTCCCATTCGACGACGACCCTATAGACGATATGGTTCAGGAGAAGGCCCCGGCCAAGGTCAAGGATCGCTCTAGCTCCAGGGGAGCCGACCCGGAGGGGGTTTGACAGGAGGCGGATGCCTTCTCAAAGGACCTAGAAAGGGCTGGGCCATCAGGACCATAGGCCCTCAGACGACTTCCCCATGGAAATTGGGACCATGGAAGGGAGCCACGAGTCTCCTCCTGCCTCTCAGCAGACAGTCCCGGGACCTTCCCAGGAGCCCAACACAAAGGAATCTGCCGCCGACGAAGATGGGAAATGGATAACACCACGTGGAAGACGAGAGACCCGGTCAGCTCGAGCTCAAGCGGCCAGATCCTTCAACACTTTCAACCTCCCTTCCTACGAGATGGTGAGGGACCTGGAGAAATCATCTACGCTCAAACTCAGATACGATTTCTCGCTCCTGGGCGAGGTCCTGGCCAAGCCAAGAGACGAGGAGACTTACAAAAGACTCGGGTAAACGGCTGCAACGAATCCGGACATAGTGTATATATATATTTTTTTTTTATTATCACACCGGCCGATTCCCACCAAGGCAGGGTGGCCCGAAAAAGAAAAACTTTCACCATCATTCACTCCATCACTGTCTTGCCAGAAGGGTGCTTTACACTACAGTTTTTAAACTGCAACATTAACACCCCTCCTTCAGAGTGCAGGCACTGTACTTCCCATCTCCAGAACTCAAGTCCGGCCTGCCGGTTTCCCTGAATCCCTTCATAAATGTTACTTTGCTCACACTCCAACAGCACGTCAAGTATTAAAAACCATTTGTCTCCATTCACTCCTATCAAACACGCTCACGCATGCCTGCTGGAAGTCCAAGCCCCTCGCACACAAAACCTCCTTTACCCCCTCCCTCCAACCCTTCCTAGGCCGACCCCTACCCCGCCTTCCTTCCACTACAGACTGATACACTCTTGAAGTCATTCTGTTTCGCTCCATTCTCTCTACATATATATATATGTATATATACATATATATATATATATATATATATATATATATATATATATATATATATATATATATATATATATATATATATATATATATATTTTTTTTCAACAAGTCGGTCGTCTCCCACCGAGGCAGGGTGACCCAAAAAAGAAAGAAAATCCCCAAAAAGAAAATACTTTCATCATCATTCAACACTTTCACCACACTCACACATTATCACTGCTTTTGCAGAGGTGCTCAGAATACAACAGTTTAGAAGCATATACGTATAAAGATACACAACATATCCCTCCAAACTGCCAATATCCCAAACCCCTCCTTTAAAGTGCAGGCATTGTACTTATATATATATATATATATATATGTATATATATATATATATATATATATATATATATATATATATATATATATATATATATATATATATATATATATATATATATATATAAATATATATATATATATATATATATATATATATATATATATATATATATATATATATATATATATATATATATATATATATATATACATACATATATGTAAATATATATATATATATATATATATATATATATATATATATATATATATATATATATATATATATATATATATATATATATATATATATGTCGTGCCGAATAGGCAGAACTTGCGATCTTGGATTAAATAGCAATGCTTATCTTGCCATATAGGACAAGTGAAAATTTGTGTCTGCAATTAATTCGCCAAAACCATTCTGAACCAAACGAAAAAAAATATATTTGATTGTGTTTGTTTAGTACTAAATTATTGTAAACGTATTTAAAATATATTTAGTTGGGTTAGGCTAAAAGAAATTGTTCTTTTTAAAATAAGGTTAGGTAAGTTTTCTAAGATTCTTTTGGTGCAAAATTAAATTTTTTTACATTAACATTAATGAAAAAAATATATCTTTAAACGTATGAGAGAAAATTTCAGAAAGGACTTAATTTTATATGAGTTCTTGCTAATTGACCAGTTTTACATATTCGGCACGACATATATATATATATATATATATATATATATATATATATATATATATATATATATATATATATATATATATATATATATATATATATATATATATATGTATATATATACATATATATATAAATTACTGTAAACAAATCTGAAATATGTTTAGTTGGGTTAGGCTAAAATAAATTGTTCTTGTTATAATAAGGTTAGGTAAGTTTTCTAAGATTCTTTTGGAGCAATATTAAAAACTTTAACATTAACATTAATGAAAAAAATATATCTTTAAACGTGTAAGAGAAAATTTTAGAATGGACTTAATTTTAAACGAGTTCTTGCTAATTGACCAGTTTTACATATTCGGCACGACATATATATATATATATATATATATATATATATATATATATATATATATATATATATATATATATATATATTTATATATATATATATATATATATATATATATATATATATATATATATATATATATATATATATATATATATATATATATATATATATGTATATATAACGTTGTACCGAATGGGTAAAGCTTGCGAGTTTGGCTTAAATAGCCATTCTTATGTTGCCGAATAAAGCAATCGAATAATTGTGTATGCAATAATTTCCCAAAAATCATTCAGATCCTATCGAAAAAAAATATATTTCATTGTGTTTGTTCATTATTACTTTATTGTGTACTTATCTACAATGTATTTAGCTGGATTAGGCTAAATTTAATTGCACTTGTTATAATAAAGTTAGGTAAGTTTTCTAAGGTTCTTTTAGTACAACATTATTATTTTAGTACAACATTATTATTTTAGTACAACATTATTATTTTTTATATTAACATAATTGAAAAAATATACCTTTAAAAGCAAAGCAAAAATTTTTGAAAGGACTTAATTTTAAGTGAGTTCTTGCTAATTGACCAGAGAGAGAGAGAGAGAGAGAGAGAGAGAGACAGAGACAGAGAGAGAGAGAGAGAGAGAGAGAGAGAGAGAGAGAGAGAGAGAGAGAGAGAGAGAGAGAGAGAGAGAGAGTGAGAGAGAGAGAGAGAGAGAGAGAGAGAGAGAGAGAGAGAGAGAGAGAGAGAGAGTGACAGACAGACAGACAGACAGACAGACAGACAGACAGACAGAGATACTGAGACAATCAACATTTTCAGATATGACTGCCAAACCTACGTAATTAACCTCGTTACTAGTGAATATTCCTTTGACAAAATAATTTACTTTCCAGATGGAGTTAAACAAAGCCACTTCTTATACCTTGAATGTATTGTTAAAACTGAACGACTGTGAGTAATGATGTAGTTGATGATAGAAGATAACAACAAGCTGATCTCGGTGGTAGTGTCGACCTAAATCGGTTGATTCGACTGTAGGATGACTCGTCTCTAGTGATTCTTAATGATGCATCTGTAGGGTAGAAAAGATGTGTGTTGATGTACGTGTAGGATGATGGCCATCAATAGTTTTCTCTTTGACGTACATAAGAAAGAAGGAGTATTGCAGTAGGCCTACTGGCCCATTCTGGACAGGTCCAAGTCACACCCTCTCATAAAAAGGAAGGAGCACTGCTACAGGCCTCCTGACCTATGTTAGGCAGGTCCAACTCACTCTCATCCAACCATACCACTCTTGTAATTGTCTAATCTATTTTTAAAGCTACACAACGTTTCTCGGGAGTTTGTTCCAAATATATACATCTCTATTACTGAACCATTGCGTTCCTATATCTTTTCTAAATCTATTTACTTCGATACTGAACCCATTGCTGCGAATCCTGTCTTTATTAGATATTTTTTAGCATATTATTTTCGTTCCTTTTATTTATTCCTATTTTCCATTTATGCTCCTCAATCATATTTTTCTTAATTCTACGCCTTTTTAAAGACTGTAAATTCAGGGTTATCAATCTGCCCTCGTAGGAAAGATTTCTGATAAATGAGATCAACTTGTCATCCTTCTTTGTAACTTACCACTTCACTTATGTCCGTTCTGATCAGAACTGCGCAGCTTGGCATGACTTTACTGTTAACCAGAATTCCTAATTTTTTTTGCATTCATATAATTAAGTTCTACATTATTAAATTAATAAGTGTCGTGGTTATTTTCTTTTCCAAGGCTTAGGAAGACATAAATTGATCAATGATTCTTAGCACGGTTTTATATATGGGCGTTAATGCCCTTATGTAAACTGTATCTGCCATTTCTCCGACCACTGCATCAATCTATTCAGATCTTCCTGTACCGTTCTAGTGTGCCAGTTTGATTTCCCCCTATTTATGCAAACTCTCTGTTACTTATCTGTCAACCACGCCTCTATCCAGGAATAAAATTCTTCCATGTTCTGCGTGCCTTTACTTTCCACAACAATCTCACATGCGGAACTCTCTCAAAAACCTTACTGTAGAACATATACACAGTGTCATATTCATTACCATGATCTACATCCTCAAATACCTTAGTGACAAAACTTAGTGAATTTGTAAGGCATTAACGCCCCTATATAAAACTGTGCTAAGATTCATTGATCAATTTATGTGTTACAATGTGGCTTCGAATTGCCTCGGCAATTATTGATGCCATCAAATTTCCCACGATGGAGGTTAGGCTAATAGGTCTATAATTCGAAACTAATGACCTATCTCCTGTTTTATACATAGGTACTACATTTGCCATTTTCCACTTATCTAACTCCATGCCAGCTTGTAGTGATATATTGAAAAAAATAGCTAATGGTTGGCTAAGTTCCTTTCTATTCCATTCCTTTATAACTCTCGAGAAAAGTTTACTAGGGCCGGGGATTTGTTTGGTTTTAAACTATCTGTTTGTCTGTAAACTATGTTAACCAGAACCCCTTGATCTTTTTCACATTCACTTTGCGCTTGACTGCATTGTGTCTTACGGATGTATTGTGTGTCTTACGGATGTACTGTGTGTCTTACGGATGTACTGTGTGTCTTACGGATGTACTGTGTGTCTTACGGATGTACTGTGTGTCTTACGGATGTACTGTGTGTCTTACGGATGTACTGTGTGTCTTACGGATGTACTGTGTGTCTTACGGATGTACTGTGTGTCTTACGGATGTACTGTGTGTCTCACGGATGTACTGTGTGTCTTACGGATGTACTGTGTGTCTCACGGATGTACTGTGTGTCTTACGGATGTACTGTGTGTCTTACGGATGTACTGTGTGTCTTACGGATGTACTGTGTGTCTTACGGATGTACTGTGTGTCTTACGGATGTACTGTGTGTCTTACGGATGTACTGTGTGTCTTACGGATGTACTGTGTGTCTTACGGATGTACTGTGTGTCTCACGGATGTACTGTGTGTCTTACGGATGTACTGTGTGTCTTACGGATGTACTGTGTGTCTTACGGATGTACTGTGTGTCTTACGGATGTACTGTGTGTCTTACGGATGTACTGTGTGTCTTACGGATGTACTGTGTGTCTTACGGATGTACTGTGTGTCTTACGGATGTACTGTGTGTCTTACGGATGTACTGTGTGTCTTACGGATGTACTGTGTGTCTTACGGATGTACTGTGTTTCTTACGGATGTACTGTGTGTCTCACGGATGTACTGTGTGTCTTACGGATGTACTGTGTGTCTTACGGATGTACTGTGTGTCTTACGGATGTACTGTGTGTCTTACGGATGTACTGTGTGTCTTACGGATGTACTGTGTGTCTTACGGATGTACTGTGTGTCTTACGGATGTACTGTGTGTCTTACGGATGTACTGTGTGTCTCACGGATGTACTGTGTGTCTTACGGATGTACTGTGTGTCTTACGGATGTACTGTGTGTCTCACGGATGTACTGTGTGTCTTACGGATGTACTGTGTGTCTTACGGATGTACTGTGTGTCTTACGGATGTACTGTGTGTCTTACGGATGTACTGTGTGTCTTACGGATGTACTGTGTGTCTTACGGATGTACTGTGTGTCTCACGGATGTACTGTGTGTCTTACGGATGTACTGTGTGTCTTACGGATGTACTGTGTGTCTTACGGATGTACTGTGTGTCTTACGGATGTACTGTGTGTCTTACGGATGTACTGTGTGTCTTACGGATGTACTGTGTGTCTTACGGATGTACTGTGTGTCTTACGGATGTACTGTGTGTCTTACGGATGTACTGTGTGTCTTACGGATGTACTGTGTGTCTTACGGATGTACTGTGTGTCTTACGGATGTACTGTGTGTCTTACGGATGTACTGTGTGTCTTACGGATGTACTGTGTGTCTTACGGATGTACTGTGTGTCTTACGGATGTACTGTGTCTTACAGTTGTACGGTGTCTATCGTATGATCGTGTTTTGTTTCTCTTCGGTCGTATTGTTTATATCTTGTGGCTTGTGTATAAGGGTTTCAAAAGGAATACAGTGAATCCCCTGTATGCGGAAGGCACACCATACAGTACAGTAGTTTTCAGTTAAGAATCTCTCTACGGGATTCCAGTCCCACTTAAAACATAGATATTAGGATATACAGACATTGTAGTATGGCTACTGTGGTTGCAGTGATAAGTGATGCAGTAACTAAAGTTATATATATATATATATATATATATATATATATATATATATATATATATATATATATATATATATATATATATATATATATATTTTTTTTTTTTTTATTATCACACCGGCCGATTCCCACCAAGGCAGGGTGGCCCGAAAAAGAAAAACTTTCACCATCATTCACTCCATCACTGTCTTGCCAGAAGGGTGCTTTACACTACAGTTTTTAAACTGCAACATTAACACCCCTCCTTCAGAGTGCAGACACTGTACTTCCCATCTCCAGGACTCAAGTCCGGCCTGCCGGTTTCCCTGAATCCCTTCATAAATGTTACTTTGCTCACACTCCAACAGCACGTCAAGTATTAAAAACCATTTGTCTCCATTCACTCCTATCAAACACGCTCACGCATGCCTGCTGGAAGTCCAAGCCCCTCGCACACAAAACCTCCTTTACCCCCTCCCTCCAACCCTTCCTAGGCCGACCCCTACCCCGCCTTCCTTCCACTACAGACTGATACACTCTTGAAGTCATTCTGTTTCGCTCCATTCTCTCTACATGTCCGAACCACCTCAACAACCCTTCCTCAGCCCTCTGGACAACAGTTTTGGTAATCCCGCACCTCCTCCTAACTTCCAAACTACGAATTCTCTGCATTATATTCACACCACACATTGCCCTCAGACATGACATCTCCACTGCCTCCAGCCTTCTCCTCGCTGCAACATTCATCACCCACGCTTCACACCCATATAAGAGCGTTGGTAAAACTATACTCTCATACATTCCCCTCTTTGCCTCCAAGGACAAAGTTCTTTGTCTCCACAGACTCCTAAGTGCACCACTCACTCTTTTTCCCTCATCAATTCTATGATTCACCTCATCTTTCATAGACCCATCCGCTGACACGTCCACTCCCAAATATCTGAATACGTTCACCTCCTCCATACTCTCTCCCTCCAATCTGATATTCAATCTTTCATCACCTAATCTTTTTGTTATCCTCATAACCTTACTCTTTCCTGTATTCACCTTTAATTTTCTTCTTTTGCACACCCTACCAAATTCATCCACCAATCTCTGCAACTTCTCTTCAGAATCTCCCAAGAGCACAGTGTCATCAGCAAAGAGCAGCTGTGACAACTCCCACTTTGTGTGTGATTCTTTATCTTTTAACTCCACGCCTCTTGCCAAGACCCTCGCATTTACTTCTCTTACAACCCCATCTATAAATATATTAAACAACCACGGTGACATCACACATCCTTGTCTAAGGCCTACTTTTACTGGGAAAAAATTTCCCTCTTTCCTACATACTCTAACTTGAGCCTCACTATCCTCGTAAAAACTCTTCACTGCTTTCAGTAACCTACCTCCTACACCATACACTTGCAACATCTGCCACATTGCCCCCCTATCCACCCTGTCATACGCCTTTTCCAAATCCATAAATGCCACAAAGACCTCTTTAGCCTTATCTAAA